>NW_015640057.1:260113-264662 GCF_001515625.1 Sinocyclocheilus rhinocerous
TTTGCCCCCAAAAGCAAACCTCAGGAACTTCCTGTGATTGGGAAGGATGGAGATGTGGAAGTATGCATCTTTTAGATCGATCGTGACAAACCAGTCCTCGGCCCTGATCTGAGACACGACTTGTTTGAGTATAAGCATCCTGAACTTCAATCGCATGACTGAGCGGTTCAACTGACGCAGATCTAAAATGGGACAGACAACACTAAATAAGACTCACAACAGATAGTTTCGACTGACACACACAGAGTGCTTGCTGAATGATAGAAAGCTGACGCCGGTTACACCGCACATGCTTTTATAGCTTCCTGGTCGCTACGTAACCTGCTCGTTATATCTCGCCCATCCATTGGACTGATTACACACGTGATTCAGAGCGTGGTCACGCTGAAGGCATTCCCATAGCGTTTCGACGCAGCTCGAGTTCCTGAAGGGGAACCATAGTTTCGTTGAAAAAAACGTACCTGTTTGCAAAAATGTACCTACACATACAATTCACTGCTCAAAATTATGATTACAGGGGCAGGTTATTGATTAACAAATACATATTTTCACAAGTTTCCCCTGCACAATACTATGCTATGACCTCAAAAAAAAAAATTTTCATAGTGTATGATTTGTAAACTAATACATGTCGACATTTGCATTGTATAATCAGTTTTATACTGTATGTATGGCTTTTCTGATGTAGTAAACTTGCTCGGTGGCGCACCTGGTACAGTTTTGCACATTTGGTATGGGTCTGTGAAACACAAATCACAATAGAAAAGCTTGAAGACTTGTAGAAACAATCTGAAATGGTGTGGATGCTTTCAAATGCATTTTTATTTCATGTTTACACTATTGATTTAGTTTAGTGTAGGCGCTATGTTATTTTTAAAAGCGACAAATAGCTCTGTTCACCAGACATGTCATTTATTTTCGAACTGCCGCAATACAACAACTAAAGTAATAAAATATTGCTAGAATCATTCTCATCTGTTTAGTATAAAACTGAATGCATTTTTAGCTCCACTCACTGGACATATCATTTATGTGTCGCAAAATTTACAAGAAGCAACGTAACATATTCCAGTCCTATGTCTAAGATTATGTACAGTATGATTGCTTTAAAAAGTAACAGTACAAACAGAGAAATGGTTCTGTTATACGTCGCAGTCATTTGCTATCATCAATTTCAATAATTACAATCTCTTTAGAGTGTTAATAAAAAATTTTTTTAAAAAGCGAATTCCCATGTAGTTCCAAAGGTGAGGTGTGTAGTCAACCTCTGACCAGGTTACGTTTGATTGATTCTGTTGCTATATTTTCTCTCTGTTGTAACATTCTCTCAGTAGAGGTTTATGTCATAAAGGCAGGAAGAACACAAGGGCCAAGCGGGCGGCCCACCACACTAAGACAGCCATAAATAATGGATATACTGACTCTCTGCCCTCAAGGGTAAATGGAAACAAAAGGTTCAATCAATCATTTCAGCCAAGGATATAGTCTGCCGATCTACCTTAGCTGCCACGGCTAACCAAAACAAACACCTATCTACAGCACAATATTATCTGCTATACATCCAATGAGACCTGTAGATTTATTAAATAAAGAAAAATACATTTTACTTTGCTGTTAATTTTCATTAGAAGGTTAAGTGCTACATTTCATTAAAACATTCTTGCAAATACTGCTTCATGATTTATAAATCCATGCCGTATGAGAGTACTATATTTTTATATTACAACAACCTAAACAAAAAAAACACATTCTTATAGATTTTCATTAACATTTCATTACCATGAACTGCACAGACAAGCAATGTGTATAAATGATTATCATGATATAAGTGCAATAGGAAACACATTTGCGGTTTCTAAATGTTTCTTTTTCTGTTTATGAATGGTTTCATGCTCTTGGCAGTGAATAAATCTCTACACAAAACACAGAAGTGACATATGAATTGAGAAATACAAGACAATTCAAGAAAGGGTTTCAACCCCAGTGACAAATTATCATAAAGAAAACAGTTTTTAGCATCAAAAGAATTGCAAAACACACATTACAGTACCTCACCCCAAGCATGTATATATATATACTGTATATATATATATATATATATATATATATATATGATTTCAAGTGTAATGTGACCCTGTTCCAAACACCAATGTCATCGCACACCTGAATTGAATAACACAAGTCTGCTAGCATACTTCACATGTAGCTAATTCTGTACAAACGGGAAGGAAACAGAACCTGTAAGACAAGACAAACACATTCAAACGGTTTGTTTTAAGAGCGAGTTTCTGTCTGGACAAGCATACAGACTGTTCTGAGAAATATTTCAGCACTGCCGCTCAATCCTCCATCACCCGGCGCGGTGGATGGCAGTAGATTTCGAGTGTGTTTGGCAGCTGGCAGACAGATCACTGTATTTACTCAGTTAAGCTGTCATATACACTACCTACCTGACACCCGTCCCAGAATCACCCTGATCACATAAAGCTGTCAGCGCAGACAAACACAGTGACAAATTGAAGGCTGAACCTACAGCACCTCCATCAAACCTGAAGCTCATTTGCCTCCTAGTCGCTAGAAATGTAAGGCTGGTGCTACTGGACTCCTGGAATGTACTGAGAACACAAATACACACACAGATGCTTGCTGGGGTCTCAGGGGTCAGAGGTCAGCAGACAATATGAGACTCTGCGAGGTATCAGTTAGATGACAGTGCTGATATTTAATATTACATGGGTAATTATCAGGAAATTGTTGCATTTGACTGATATAATTAATAGTATGGCATAATTTGTAACATTTGATAACTCTGTTTAATGCGAAACAACCTCTAATATAAAAAATATATATGTTTTTATGCTTAAATACAGTTACATTTTAATTATATAGACAAAAAAGACCTAAATGTTGCTTTTACTGAAAGATAAATGTCATACTGTTACTTTCTATGCCATTTTCCATTTTCAGCCCTGTTATACTGTAACATTTCCTCCTAATATTTGTTTCATCTTTATTTGTTTTAAATAAATGGCTATAAATTGCACAACAATGCTGACTGTAATAGTAATGATAAATATATATATCATATAATATGACAAAAAATAATAATAATGTTGTGTGTTGGAATGATATGTATGATTTGTCTTTGTTCAACACCATTATGCTGTAGCTTTCCCCATTTTACATTTTTTGGAATTTGAATTTATCAGTCTTTCTGGCCGCATGCTTCAAAAAGGGGTAACTTTCTCTTACAGTCTTTACTAGTTGCACTGATGTCAACCCTGTAAATCTCAATAGTTCAGCTCTGTTACAGGGGAAAAATGTTTATAAAATATTGTTCTTGACAAAACAAAAAAAATCAGACGAACCCTGACTGTAATCTGTAATCTAATTTTGCCAGATAAGGTTGTTACTAGTTGTATTTGCACTGATATTCAACCCTGTTACATTCCATAATAACAAAAAAAAAACCGTTTCAAATTAGAATTTTACATTTTGTTTGTAACCCTATAATTGCACGATTTCTCCCTACTAACATTTCATATAATTTCATATATTGTCATATTACTCTCATTGGCAGGAAGTGGAATTAATAATTTCACACAAACTGTAGTGTTTACTGTGCTCATCGAGTTAAACTTTTCAACCCTGCTGTTTGAAGAAGATGTGTAAAACACATGTCTGATGTTAATTTTTTGTTTATCAACTATAAACCAACATTTAGTTCCAAATTAGCTTACATTGTTAGACTTACATCAACCCTGTGAATTTCAATAGTTCAGCTCTGTTATAGGAAACATATTGTAGATAACTCATAAACCAAAGTCTCTAAAAATATATAGAAAAAAGTATTACGCTAAACCATGTTTTCCAATACAGCAAAGCTCTACTGTATTCAGCTGTAACTTCTCAAGGTCTTGTATCCTGGAGAAGGTTCTAGGTTAGAAGGATGGACCATTAAACAAAAGCAAGCCATACACATTCATGTCCACATTCAGTTTAAATTAATCACTAACGTTTCACACCCGAAGCAAAGACGTCTAATGTCTAACCCAAAAGGCAATCGACTCCTTAATTTATTCTGCTTATTCTCTTAAGGTGTGAAAAGGCATACTTATTCACGCATGTAACCGTCACGAGCGCTATAATAATGCTAACTATCGGTCATTCATTCACAGAGCTAGTGATATAGTTGAGGAGCATTTTGACCCTTCGGTGCAAGAACACCTTTTGAATGTTATGATCAAATTATTCAGTGTAAACAACTATGATTTGTTTTGATTGCGAAATGAGAATAACATTAGTGTCACTTCCTGTTGCATAAATTAACAATTAACCACTGGACTGAAGATATTTAGTTAAATTCAAACTGTGGGTTTTCACATAAAGTCATAATTTTGGTGATGAATCCAGTCTCATAATAAATAACTATCAATGCATACATTGACATTTATCATCATTATATTTGTATTTGTATTTTTTTTATTATTAATTTACTTGTAGGCAAGTTTTTTTTTTTTTTTTTTTTTTTTTAAGTTTTGGGTGAAAA
>NW_015640057.1:264727-294725 GCF_001515625.1 Sinocyclocheilus rhinocerous
GTTATGCGTGTAAAAATGTAAAAGTTTAAAAAAATAAACCTACCCCCCAAAAATATTCACTGCAGTAAAAAGTGTGAAAACTAGGCCTGGTTTCCTCTGTAATATTTTATATATTTGATGAAAATACATTATTCACCTTTACACATTCATAAACACATAGTTTGTAGCAAAATCTCCAGTTCATGTATCACACACGCGCACACACACAAACACACACACGCACACACAGCCACTTGAAGTGTTAATCTTAGGTTAAACCAAGCCTGGTGGCGTTTGAGAAATGATTGCCAGCGGCGGCAGCAGCCAGCAGACAATGGGCAGGTAATTTAAATGTGGATGGGGGCAGAGTTCATCTGTCTCTGTAGAGATCATTAATATAAAGATTGATCTTTCTGTCCGTCTGTGTGTGTGTGTGCTGTACCTGTGGGGACTCCAGGAGCTTTAACACAGCTGTAACCTCCAGCCCGATGAAAGCTGTACAGATCCATGGCTCTTGATCATTGATGAATGCATCACTCAAACATGCTTTATCAACACGGATGCCAGAGAATTACACACGTGCATGTAGATTTGCATGCGTGAGTAAAATAGCACTAACTGTACCTCTAATTTCTGCAGTATTCCTGAAGTGGAAAAGAACCAGATTCTGACTGTAAAATATGGCTGTGGATCCGTCTCAGTGGTCTCGACATTCTCAGCTGTATTAAAATAATACCATAATATTATCATTTTGATATTAGTTCTATTTTAATCCCCCCAAAAAGTAATTTTTAGCTGTCCCACATTTTCTGTTCAACCCTGTTACTGTATGATTTTTCATTATTAAAAATGGAACATTGGTTTCACTTTATTAAGATGGTCCCTTTTGATCATTCTATTGACTATAAGTATCATTTCACTTACATGTCTACTAACTCTCGTTTAAAGTGTTAGTAGAGTATTAGTAGACTAACTACTAGAATAAGTTAGAATAAGTTGACATTTAATTGAAAAGTTACTTATAGTCAGTAGAATGTCTGTTGGAACACCATCACAATAAATAGTTAGCAGATATTAATCAGAGAGTCTACTAACATTCTAATGAGAGTTTGTTGACATGTAGGTGTACAGTTTGATTGTCAACAGAATGCTCAAAAGGGACCATCAAAATGAAGTGTTACCGGAACATTTTATGAAATTATGGCAAAAAATAAAGTGATATTTGGGCCCTCTCATTGGTGATAATTTATATACATAATAATAATAATAATAATAATAATAATAAGTAATAAAGTCACTTCGCATTTTGTCAGTTTTACACAAATTTTATTGTTGATTATATTTATCAAATTTAACTATTCAACTCAGCTACTGTAAGAAAAATCGTGAAACAAATATTTGTTAATGTTTATTAACTAGAAAGCAACATTTGGTTCCAAATTAGCTAGCCTATAATGAGTGAAAGCTTAATTTATGTTAAATCCACAACCCTGTTACCCACAACTCTGTCACCCATTCTTAATTTTATACTTTTTTTTCTTTTAATGTATACATGAATCATTTAATGTTTTATGATTATTTAATGTTTAAAGCTAGAAAATAATTAAATCACAGCAATCAGTGTATTTATGTTCCAAATTTTAGTAACAGGGTTGAAAAAATATAGAAATGAATATAGAAAATATAGAAATTACAAATCTAATTGAATGTTTAATTTATAATATACTACAAGGAATTTAAATTTAAATTCCATTTTGTCATTTTTACTCAAATTGTAATTTAGACTGAATTAATTGTTTAACCATTCAACCCTGTTATCGTAAGAAAAATTACAAAAATACATGTGTTATTAATTCACAGTACCTACTAACTATAAGCCATCATTTGGTTAAAAATTTACTAATTTTCCCCTATAAAAGTGATCATTTATATTAAATCTACAACCCTGTTGCTCATTCTTAATTTTATAAATGTTATTCATTCAATGTTTTATGTTAATTTAATGTTTAGCATTAGAAAATAATATTATATCATACAGATCAGGGCATTCATATGCTAAAATTCAGGTAACAAGGCTGAAATTTTGCAAATCTCAAATTAAATCAATATAGAAAGTGAAAAAGTTGCTTAATTTTTAATATAGTTTGTGATTTAGTAAAAGAAGTTTAAATGTAGTTTAAAACTAGATGATCTACATTTTCCAAAAACACAATTAAAGAAAACACACACACAACATTAAACTGAGTTTAATGGCTTACTTTGTACCCTAAAGTGCCAATTTTATGTTATAAACTTTGTTCATTTCATGTTTTAAGATTATTTAATGCTTAGCACTATAAAAAAAATGAAATCATACAGATCAGAGTATTGAAGTTCCAAATTTTTGTAACAGAGCTGAATAAATTGCAAATGAAAAAAATGAAAAGCTAATTTAATTTTGTTTTTAATTTAGCATATTTTTTTATGTAAAGGCAATGGATAAAAACATTTAATTTACAAAGCACTGCTTATATATCCATTCAGACTTTCTTTGCCAATGGTCTCTAAGGACTACTTTCTTTTCAGGCTGTTAGTGAATAATTTGCCTTGAACAGTATCGCAGTCTGTGGTGTTAACTGTATGACTTCTATGTGAGAAAAGCATTGAGTGAAAAACAGATTAGGAACACAGTCCAATGAGTTTAATGGCTTTGACAGTGCAAGTCCAGTCAATAACATGCTAATGCTTTTACAGTGCTCTTGATAAGAGTCTTTTTATGTCTGTGTTTAAATCAATAAGCTTAAATACAGGCTGGTGAAGGGTTTTGATGTTTTGTGTGTGTGTGTGGGTTAAAGTATGGATCACGTGGTCTCAACACAAATATTATACAAGCAGCGGAGTGAGTTAGTGCTGAGAGTGGTACAGTAGCTTAAATGCTGTGGACGATTAACAGTGAGACGGAGCATGACAGGGCTGATTTGAAAATGTAATTTCGGAGATGACATGCCACGCATACATTAAAGCGTTGTTAATAGAGAGCCAATGAAAACACAAGGTCAGGAACACATGACCTGAGAGTGCACATCTCTTAACCGAAGGAATGTCACAGTCCTCACGTAAGGCTTGACCAAAGTGGCACTCCTCGTGCAGCTAATTATTACGGTAAACCAGGGCAGGGAACAGGTTTTGGGGAGAGTTCTCTGGGCAAGAGGTGCCAACATTACAATATGTCTTGTGACAAAAATGCCATTAAAAAACATTCAGTGTGGAAGACTGAGAGGAGGGCAGGATCTCTAATGAATGAGGAAAGAATGGTGCCATAACGCCACCTAGTGTTGGAATCTGCACCTTCCATGAATCTTATCCACTTCAGTTACAGTCTAGAGCACATACCACAGTAATGCTAGTTTTTAGACACACCAGATGGTAATAATAGGAATGTATTATGAAATACCATGTGTTTTTGAAGACTTACTATGGGTGATATATTTAAGTGGCAAGTACCAAATTTTGGGCATCTTTGATAGCAATACCATATTTTTTTTTACATGTAGTCCCATGGCAATACAATGCTTTTTGGGGCTTTTTCATATTCAAGTTTGGGGCATGCACCATTGCATGGCATTAGCATGCATCATGGCATACCATGTATGTTTTATTTATGCACTAATGGAGTGGTTCCCAACCCTGGTCCTGGAGGCACCCCAGCACTGGACGTTTTGCATGTCTCCTTAATCAAACACACCTGATTCAGGTCATCAGCTCATAAGTAGAGACTCCAAGACCTGAAATTTGCGTGTTAGAGACATGCAAAATGTGCAGTGTTGGGGTGCCTCCAGGACCAGGGTTGGGAACACTGCACTAATGCAATACCATGTTTTTTAAGTGTGTATTATGGAAATACCTTTTTTAAATTACCATGGTAATACTTATGGGGCATGCACCATATTTCTGGAACATTTTTGTAATACCATATTTGGGTATTATAATATTTGGATACCATATTTTAATGAATTTATATTTAAATGATGCATTTTTGGGGATATACCACAGAAACACTATTTTTTTCAACATGCAAGATAATAATTACATGGAATTTTAGGCATATACCATAGTAATGCCAAAAACTTGGTAATAGTTGTGTTATTATCATGTTATTACCATTAGATAAGATCATTGGACCACAGTATTTCCATTTTTAATTGTTTTTGGCCATGCAAGATAGTAATTCCATAAAATTCTGGGCATGAACCATAGTTATGCCAAATAATAAAAAAAAAAGTAATAATTGTTATTACTGTGTTACTACCATCACTGTGCCATGGTACTGCTGCTGCACTTTTTTATTGTTTTACATTGTTCTAGTAAATTATAATAGATTTATTCCTGTTTACAACAAACCTGACAAATCGATCCTAGAACCTGGTTTTAACTGGAACTGAAGCTGGTCACCAGCTATAAGAGCTTAATCATGATGACCAGTACGATCACGTGTGTTTTGGTCACTCTCATGCTGGTTTCGGCTGGTCATTCAGCATGGCACACTTGTCAGCCTCGCTGGCCTGCAACACTAACCAGCTTGTGCCAGTAACAGACCAGCACTGCCCATCAAAAACCAGTTAGGAACTGGTCCAAACAACATCCTCGTTCTCTATAACTCTCTCCTCTTGCTTATCTAAATACACTTCCACTACAGCAAGGGAAATCTGCCTATATTAAAAAAGAGAAAGTGTGATAGAGGCTCCTGTCTTCATGCACCCCTGATCATGCGGTTGACAGGCCTGCGGCGCTGGAACGGGCTGCTGGGCAGGAGCTTGAGTGAGTGTAATGAAACCCGCCGACAGGCCCGGCGATACAGCCGTCCCGAACCAGAGCACTTCCACTAAATACAGAGCCGAGTCAAAGGTGAGGAGTTGGAGAGACAGCAGTGAGGGCAAACATCACGCCTCAGTGACCAGTCTGTCTCAGACATGCAAAGCGCTGGCCATTTGGACACATATGTTTGAGCTTTAAATGACACCATTAGCAATTCATGAAAGGTTTAAGAAAAGTCCTGACAGGAAAAGCAACTGCCAGTCAAACCACCATAGTATTATATATGCATCTGCACCGAAACACCAGCGACAAGTAAATTGACTTGCGTCGATGTCAGGAAAAATGTAACAATCACAGACAGTCAAAACATACTTGATAATTAATGAAATACAGTTTGGACCTGGGAAAGAATTTTTCAAATTTCTTTTTTTTCCCCCCAAAGTTTTCAAATTTAAGAGTAATAGTCACAATTATGGACTGTAATTACCTCAAATGTGAATTTTGAAAAGTTGTAAAAATGACATTAATTGCTTTAAAACTATTGTAACATAAGGACTACAACTTATTTACACTTAAAAGAAAAGTAGGCTATACATGATGAATAAGCAGCTAACAGTTAGCAAGTTTTGGTTGCAAATCACTTTCTGTGCCCTTGTGAAAAATAAGTACTTTAGCATACTTTTAAAATGAGTACTTATCAAATGATATACTTAAAAAGATTATGCTTAAGGGCAAAACTAAATTTACTGTTTTAAGACACAATTGCATGTTAATTGCAATTAAATAAAATATATTATAGTTTAAATTTATATTAAATGCAATTAGCTGAAGTTTGTGCTTTTTGATTGAAACAGTGATTTAAAATTAACTAAAATAAAACTTCAGACATTATTACAAATTTGACATGGCAAAACACACTTTTTTAAAGAGTACTTAAGTGTGTTAAGAAACAGTCATGAAAGTGTTGCCATGTCAAGTACACTTAAATACTAGCAAATATAGGTTTTAAAAATAGACTCTTAAAATTTGCGAACTGATTTAATCCGAAGGGCTCTCTAAAACGGTCCTTTCTCTCTAATATACAGCACAGGAAAGTTTGGTTTGTTTTAGCATGTTTGGACGGTTCAATTAGTTCAAGTACTTGTGTAGATTTACTTGTATAACATATAATGGTCTGAATTTTGAAATTTACCGTTATTTTGGTCTCTAGAACATTCCCAGAACATAAATCTTTAAGGCCTGTTATTGGTCAACCAAAAGTTTTTATAATTTTTTTTTTTAAGTTGCCTCAAAAAAACTCCCTGCAACATTCTTCGAACATTATTTCATGGTTTTAAAAAGTAAAACCTATCAATAAGGCTAACACGCAAACTTAAGAATCTTCCTAGAACTTTTATTTGGTTCCCAAAAAATAACCAAATGTGAACCAAATTCTAACATAATGGGGATGTTCTGTTTTAGTTAGCTAAAAGGATCGCTTAACTATTTGAACTACTTTAAATTGTGACTGAAACTGTATTTTCCTTTAGATAAGCACTAAAGTTAAAGTCTTAAACACCGTTCCTATCACAACGTTAGCACTTTTGTTGTGTCATATCACTTATAAAGCTTCAGGTTTAACAAAATGTAAGTGCAAGGTGCCCTCCGAGAGACAGTTAAATTGATATTTCTGTGACTCGCTCCACTCTGGATTCATTTAGTATCTGCCGGCGGTAAGTGGCCTTTGTGGGCTCAGGTTATCCATGTCACCAAAATGACACTTCCCTCTTGTCCTAACACGTCTAATTGAGGAGCGGCCCTGTATCATATCCCAGAGTGCTCAGCGGTGATTTGACAGATGGGCCAAGAGTGGAAAGGGGGGGCTGGAGGCCACCCACCCGCCTGTCACAGCTGTCAAAGGGCTGCGCTCCAATCATCTTCACATGACAACACGACCCGCCCCAGATCTTAACTCTGAATGGCTAATGAGACCCAGTGGGACACCTTTTCTTGTCCTCTTTTCAGGTGGCAGGGTCATTTGCATGATAGCGGCGAGAGGGAACGCGCGAAAGAGAGGGAAAGCTGACGGAACTGGGTGGCAGGGCTCGGTATCGACCGATGATATTGATCAAGTCATTTGCTCTGCTAATGATGCTGCTTGGCTGAACACATGAACCCCGTTAGAGAGATCATTAGCCATCCAAGATCCAATACTGATGTACAGTAGCTCAGCCTTACTGAAAGCTCTGTCAAACTCACTAAAACCTCTCTGCCAATATGTTTCTGGAGAAAGATACTAATTATTTTTCATTGTTAGCATGAGTTGGTTTGTTAGCTATGGACTTTATTGACTTGTTGATGTTCCTTCTTATTGTACATGATTGATCAGAGCAGCAACATTATAAAAAAGTTTGTCTTCGTTCATCAAAACAGGAGGACTTGTTCCACCACTGAAACATTTTTTTTTCTTTTTGGCTGATATCATCTCGTCCATGCTAGGCTACTTAATAATGCTAACCAAATAGCTACAGCATGCATTAGTGTCCGCCCACTTTTGCTGCGGTGCTGGAAGTATATTTTCCATTCATTTTTTGAATTGGGATTTTTTTTTAAGTATTCATTAAAGCATTATAAGCCATGAACCAAACCAACCAGATACGAGGAGAATCACAACAGTACAAACTTTTATGTGAAGCATTTGAAAATCAGACAAAAAGACAAAGGTACAAGACTGTGCTTAACGGCTTTAATGAGGGAAAGAACTACAATCCCATGGACCATCGCAAACAACAATCAAATTAAAACAATGGAGAAATATAAAAGTATCCATGTAAAGATGGTGATAGAAACAATATATTCAAGTTTAATGCAAAATATGCATATTAAATATATTCAAATATTTAAGTGTTTTGAGATCGTGGAGAGACTCAACAAATGCATATACCATCAATTAACAACCTCGGAGCTCACAGTAGTTCTGTCTTTGAAGTTTTATAAGTTATCATTAAAAATAATTTTCCCTATGGAGAACATGAATGGCATTTTTACTTCCAGAACCCGATTGTTGCATTCTATTAGGAGTCAAAGTTTGACTGGTTCATGTTTTTAGTACCACACTCAGGTGATTCTCCTGTCCACCCTATTGGAAAATGGCATCTCAGGAACCGCACTCCAGTAGTTTGAGCCTTACCTATCAGATAGGTCCTTCAAAGTATCTTGGAGAGGTGAGGTGTCCAAGTCGCAACATCTAGCTACTGGGGTGCCTCAGGGCTCAGTTCTTGGACCACTTCTCTTCTCTGTCTACATAGCATCACTAGGTTCTGTCATTCAGAAACATGGCTTTTCATATAGCACTTTCTATTCTATTTTAATTATACTTTATCTATTTATCTTCTTTTTTATAAAAAAAACCACTAGCTTTCTATTTTTCTATTCTATCTACTTGTTTTTCTTTGTGTATGTGTTTTGTTACACACATATATACACATATATAAATACCTTGCTAAGTGTACTGCATTAGGCTAACCGAGACTTGTCATTTGCACTTACATATTGTTGCTCTTTTGTTAGTTTTGATTGCTTCTATTGTCCTCATTTGTAAGTCGCTTTGGATAAAAGCGTCTGCTAAATTACTAAATGTAAATGTGATTGGCTCAAAATAATGGAAGACATACTCCTGGAGTATTACTTATTATTATATATTATACTCCTACTTATTATTAACTCCCTTGGTTTTAGCAAACTTGTCAACATTTACTCCTCCACATGTGGTTCTAAACCTCTATGACTGTGTGAAACACTCACACACCAAAAAATAAATAAATAAATACAAATATTTTGAAAAATGCCTCTGTGTTTTGTTGGTCCATACAATAAAAGTCAATGGGGTCCAAAGTTCTTCATAATATCTTTTGTGTTCAGCAGAAGAAAGTCAGTCACTATAAAATTCAAATGGATTCTAAATGCAGTTTCAACTTCAAGTAAAAAAACTGAGGTTTTAAGAAAATCAGAAAACAAAATGAAGTAACACTAAAACTCTTTAATACATTACTCTGAAATGTTCATAAATATAAAACATTTACACATATCAGTTTATAAGGCTGTCTACAAAGGTTTGCAGTGCGTTCAAAATAAAGCATCTATATCTCGACAAGAGATACACAATCTGAATTGTACTCTCTTATGCAGACCAATACAGAAATATCAAATGATCTGCAGTGCAGATAACAGTAACATTTCACACTCAATCGCACACACCAAAACAGAAGGAGTGTCTGTGCGAGCACCACAGCTCGACACGCGTGAAAATCTGCATTAGCATTTTAAAGAGCTTGATTTAATCCCATTAAATCCAGTTAGATTTCATTTCGCACCTTCAATAAAATATCGCCGCCTGCCACAGCGCTGCCTAATGAGGCTTAACAGCCTTTTCATTAAGCAAAGTTATTAAAGGTCTAAACATCAGCGCTCCATCAAACGCAACACTGGAGGCCATAAAGAGAAACATTAGGATATGATTTCACACTGTAAGGGATCAAAGCCGTGTGATGGCGTTTACATAAAGGTCTGTTTTGTTCCCATATATTGTCGCAGTCTGTAGCGTTTAAAACCAAACCGACCGCCCCCCCGTGCATTACATTTCACTTCGTTTTGGTGAATCTAATTAAATACAAAAATGATTTAGGGGACATTTAATACTGCTGATTGGAAAAAGTAAATCATTGGTTTTGGTAAATTAAGCAAGTGTAGTTAGTGGACGATCACGCTCTGGATCTTTCATGATGGATGTTAGAGCCTCCAGAGCTTCGACGGTCACAACTAGATGGCCGATAACTGCACTGTTGTCCTGAACGTCCACAACTACAGTGAGGGACAAAAAAACAGAAAGTTTTTATGGTCAGCAGATGGCACTTTCCATGAATAGGGTACAAATTGTTTTTTTCATTATATAAAAACGCATGAATATCATGTTCTTTGGAGAAAGAACTACTACATATGTTAGATAAACTAATATATAACATGAAATGAAAAAAATAATAAACACATTAAATGTCTGTGCCACCTCAGTGGTCTTGACTTTCTTGACTATTTGCAAAAATTAATATCACACAGTAATAATAGGCTATTGATAATCTGTTTAATCCACATTCAATTAAAAATGTATTAGTTTAACCAATTACCAAAAATTCTAAATTTAGGTGTTTGCAAAAATGTGCATGCCACCCTGTTACCGATATAAAAATTAAAAAAAACTACCCTGGAAGTGACATCATTTAGATCCCTTCTGTAGTGGTGCAGAGCATTACATTCTTTCAATTTTGACACAAATTGTATTCATTAAGCTCACCCATTCAACCCTGTTGCTAAAGTTACATTCAAAATACAAATATTTTTATAAATATTGTTCTTCAATTTATGAAAAATTACGAAGCTTTGAAAAAGTTTCAATTCAATCAATGTTTTACAAACTTTCTTCCCAAACAAGCTAGACCCTGCCGAGCAATATCTGCAACCCTGTTACTTGCGAACCTACAATGTTCTGGCATCTTTCTTATACATTTCCTTTACTTTTTCATGTTTATCTAATGTTCATGGCTGTAAAAAAAAAAAAAAAAAAAAAACTGTGTTAAACTGTCTCTCAAAATCTGGTAACGGGGTTGAAGGAAAAAGGCAAATCCCATATAAAATTCATCTAAAATAAACCAAATCATGTAATGTATACAGTTTGACCATCTGAGGTGGACAATCAACACTGATAACTTGTTGAAAACAGTGTTCCAGGTCCTATTTAATATCCTATTTGTGGAGATGACCAAGTAATCCAATATTTAAGATAACATAAATAAGCACCACTCTAATATTCACACTAATCTGAAAACTTTTGTTGTGACTATAATTTTGTGATAGCAATTAAAACACACTTACTGTTGAGGCTGACGTCCTTCATGTCTGTGCGTTTCTCCATGATATCGAGGATACGCAGATAGGCCACGCCCACATCCTCGCACTCCTCTTTAGGAGGGTCGCTCACCACCGTGAACTTTATACTGTCACAGCCAATGAAAGAGTGAGCTGCTTATTTGAGTTAGATAACACAGTGTAGTATATGTTACAACAATATACTTTACATGACAAATAAATGAGCCACAAAGAAACTTGATTATAGATCAGAAAGTGTCTCACTGCTCTAGTTGTTTGTTCCGGCCCTCCAGCACTGCCCTCAGAGTTTGCCGTCTGGGTTGGTTACTCTCCTTATCCACATGGATCACTGTCAGAACATTGTATGTTGTTTAGATGATGTTCTCTTTCTTTAATTTGAGGAATTACTGATAAAGAATGTTTATCTGCCATTGTTTAGTAAAATCATACAGCTACAAGAACCAATTATGTGGCCAAGCAAGGTATTAAAGAGTATAAAATTCAAAACGGTGGGCAGTCAATGTGGCTGATAAATGTACTTTGGATGGGTAATAGTGTATCTCAACCCTGTTCCTTCAGGCCACCAACACTACTCGTTTTGGATGTCTCCCTTATCTGTCCCATCCATTTTAGGTCTTGATCTGATGAGTTGATTTAGATGCGTTTGATTAGGAAGAGATCAAAAATAGTGTAGTGTTGGGGTGCCTCCAGGAACAGGGTTGGAAAACATTGGATTACCCAATGAATCTAAATGGAGTCATGAATTTAAATAAGTGGTCTCCAGTCCTGCTCTGCAGAGCTACAGTCCTGCAAATTTCAGCTCCAATCCCAATCAAGCATACCTGAACCAGCTAATCAAGGTGTTAAGGGCTACTTGATCAATTCAGGCAAGTGTGTTGGAGCAGAGGTGGAACTGAAGTATGCAGTACAGTAGCTCTCTAGAAGCAGGATTGGAGATCCCTGCTTTAGATCAAGTCACCCATGTTTTCTAGTTGGTCAAAAACTGAAACCACCAAGTTTCTTGAGCTTGGCATTAAACCCAAAGAAAAACCTGCTCCTGGAGGGTCAATATCCAGCAGAGTTGGAAGCTTCTAGAAGACCTTGATTAGCTGGTTCAGGTGTGTTTGATTGGGATTGGAGCTAAACTCTGCAGGATAGTGGCCCTCCAGGAGAAGGACTGGACATCCCTGTTGTAGTCCAGTGGATCCCAATCCTGGTCCTGGAGAACCCCCAACACTGCTCATTTTAGATGTCTCCCTAATCAAACACATCTGATTCAACTCATCAGCTCATTAGAAAAGACTCCAAGACATCAAATGTGTGTGTCAGATAAGCGGGACATCAAAACATGCAGTGTTGGGGGTTCTCCAGGACCAGGAACCACTGTTGTAGACCAAAGCAGAAAAGTGTAATTTTGAGTCTACGGTGGCTTTAGAAGGTTTGAGGTGTAGACCCTAAAACTGGTCAGAAGAAAGTTCATAAACGTCCTAATCGATGCACCAATTTTCACAACTTTCCACCATAAGATTTAATATGCTGCCATAGATACTAAAGCAGAAAAATCGGAACGATTACAATGGCTGGTATTGCATGGAGATTAGTATGAATGTCGTCGTTCACCATTGCTGAAGTTGTAGGAGACGCTGTGTCCAGGCAGAGGTTTCTTCAGGGACAGCGGGGTCTCGACTGACGGCAGGCCCAGGAAACAGTACTCCACAAACAATCGGACGATTCCACTGTCTTCCGCCACTCTTGAGCCTGGCTTCAGACTCAGAGTAACGATCTCCACACGAATGCACTCGGACGGCTGGTGGAGCAAGGCATCGCATGACCTTATCACAACTGACATGCAACCTCACACCAGCTGACATGGTGAGACTCGCTGTGCATCTTCAGGGACTCCAATCACTCTCTACTTCTGACAGGACATCTGTGAAGAATATCCCACCGTTTGAAATGATGGACACCGGAAAAACTATATCTGATGTAGACATGTAACCTACAGGGCATAGCTCTCTGATAATGATGGGGGTTGGAGATGCGTTGTCTGTCCGTGTATCATTTGATTCAATCTGTCAAACATGCCGTCCACATTGTTGGAGTGTTTAGGCCATTAAGTTTGTGCTGACAGCAGTCGTTAGATCTCTGTTGCTTCCTACAATCCTCTTAGGACAGAACACTAAGCTGACCGTTTAAATCTCTGAATCCACATCACTAAGTTGTAGGCTAAATTAATCACAAAAAATATTTAAAATGTCCTTTTATCAGTAAGGAACAAAAAATACAACATCCTCCTGAGACCCAGTGATTTATTTTTGTCCTTTGTTGAGGATGTCAATTTTCTTTGAGACTATACACTCCATAGTTTGGTCAGAGATACCAAATATTAAGGTATTTGGTCATACGAACTTCCTCTCTGTGGTTTGTAAACATCGTTGAATACAGAAAATAAGAAAAATAATAAGAACATTAGACATATTCATTGTGATTATTACTTGGTTATATTAAAATAGTTTCTTATAAACATCTTTCATCATATCTGCAACGTTAGTTTCCATGTTAGTGGAAGTTGACACTTATGTGCAGATAAAAATGTGCTTATTAAATAAAGTTTGGGATTAGTAAGATGTTTAATGTTTTTTAAAGATGTTTCTTATGCTCATCATGGCTGCATTTATTTGATCAAAAATACAGAAACAAAAGTAATATTGTGAAATAGTATTACAATTTAAAATAAAATAAAATAGTTTTGTTTTTAATTTACAAATTTATTCAAATTAGAAATCTTTTGTAACATTATAAGTCTTTACTATCACCTTGCCGAATAAAAGTAATCATTCCTTTACTGACCCCAAACTTTTGAATGTGTATACTGATGTATATTACAATGTTTATATTAAATTAATATAATGTATATAAAATGAAAAATACATGCATATTATTTTTCATTGTATATTTTCATTTCATATATGTATATAAAATTTAAATGTTTACATACATGTATATAATTTTGATGTTTTTTTTTTATAGAAAGTCTCTTATGCTCACCATGACTGCATTTATTTGATCAAACATTTGTTTCATTGATTTTTTTTTATTTTATGACAAAAAAATTGTCATAAAAATCATATATTTGTTTAGTGCTGTCAAACGATTAATCGCATCCAAAATTTTGTTTACATAATATATGTGTGTGTACTGTGTATATTTATTATGTATATATAAATACACACACATACAGCATATATTTTGAAAATATTATATGTATTTACGTGTATATATTTATATTCATATAAATTATATCATATATAAATATATTTAATATATAAGCGTAACATATTTTTCTTAAATATATACATACATGTGTGTGTATTTATAACATAATAAATATACACAGTACACACAGATATATTAGGTAAACAAAAACTTTTATTTTGGATGTGATTAATCGTTTGACAGCACTAAAAAAAATTTTTAATCAGTGGACATGTCAAAAAGAAAAGAACAGCTAAACTAAAAATCGTTTTTTCTTTTCTGTAGTGTATACAGCAAAACACGCATGACAAGCATTAAAAATATATATTTAATACATCGGTCAAGCACGGTTCATTTGTTAAACATGGACAGATGCAAAGTGATACAACACACCTGTTTTTTATGCTGCGAGCTCTGAGCAGGAACGATGCAGTCATCGCTATCACCATCCTCACCCTGAACATCTGCACAGATGCATTTTCTGCATTATGATCAGTTGATAATGGAAGTTGTTCGTGAAAGGTTTGGGTTGTTTATTTTCTTGTCGTCCATCTCTCGCTTTGGTCTCAAGTGGCTCGCAGCAGGTAAGAGAGAGAGATGTTAGACATCAACACTTTAAAGACAGCCTCTTGGCCAAGGTCAACACACATTAACATTTATGTTGTTGGTTGTCAACAGGAAACACATCAGATTATTGGCAGCAGCGAATGAAATATTAATGATTCTCTTCTCATTCGAAAAACAATAGCACAGCTGCTTCCTCATATAAAACTGAATACTAACGCTCAGCACCAAGTATTGGTTTGCCACAAAATTCATATGTGGCTCTACTGAATACAAGTTCTACTCAGGGCCAAAGCACAGGGGCCTTCCTGCCCACAATAACACAAACAAAAACACAAACTTTTTTTTAATACTAGAAGTTTGTGGTCATATTGAATCTAATTAGAGTTTAACTTGAACACTGAACTTGAACCTTTATAAAAACGAAGTCAATATTTGGTCACCTTCATGTCTTTCCGAACATATATGACTTTCTTTCATCTGTGAAACACAAAATGAGACGTTTTGAATTATGTTCAAGCTGCTCTTTTCCAAACAATGAATCTGAATTGGGGACAAAATGCTGGAGAGCTTGAAAAATTGTATAATATGCAAACGCAAATGAGCTTTAATAATGAAAGAATGCAAAATTTACAGCAAATAACCAACCTATTTATGCTTGTTTTTTTTTTATCTGCATTCACATTCATTTTTTATAGAAAAGAGCAGCATGATTATTGTTCCAAAAATTTACTTTGTGTTTCACACAAAAAGGAACAGTGTGGGTTTGGAATGATATCAGGGTGAAAAAAAAATAATAATAAAATTTAAAAAAAATATTTTAGCATTATTTTAG
The DNA here is from genome assembly GCF_001515625.1 of Sinocyclocheilus rhinocerous. Lineage (NCBI taxonomy): Eukaryota > Metazoa > Chordata > Actinopteri > Cypriniformes > Cyprinidae > Sinocyclocheilus > Sinocyclocheilus rhinocerous. The sequence goes on from NW_015640057.1 coordinate 280,053, forward strand.
CACTAAACTTGTTTTAATAATAGATTAAATAATTAATTAAAATGCTAAAACCACCAAAATCCTGTTATTGCAAAATGCTAGTCATATTTAATTCATACTCAATTCATCACATTACTCATCACAAAAAAAAACAAAAAAAAATCTAATAAATAAGTCACTCAACAATCAATCAGGGCAGGGAAAACAATAAAAATTCAACAAAATTATCATAGCCTGGCATGCATAGACAAATCATATACCAACAAATAAAACAAAAACATTATTTCTAGCTGAATATTTTGGTTTCATTTGGAAATGTGTGACATTATCTATGTTAAATAATGTTTTCTGTTTTAAAGGACTTTAATTTCCATAACTCCGAGTCCAAACACACACCTGTTGGTGGCTCTTGCAGCTCCTCAGAAATCTCAGGCTCATCAGACAGTGCCGGCGGTGATCACCTGACCCTCAGAGAACTGAGACTCTTCCTCATCCCCTTCCTCACTGACTGCAGTGGCCTCTCCTGCTTCCAGCACTATGACGGTCTGAGGAACACAGCGTCACACTGTGTATTCCTGACGTTTCATATGCCTAGTGTATTCCTTATTTAAACAGTACAACTCACATCGTTTACCTTTGGTACTGGGGTCACAGATGATGACGGCTCCTCATTATCACCTTCATCAGAGGCTGTAGTCTGCTCCATCTTGTGATTGATTATTAGTACAAACACGCAAAATACATAATCAAAACACCACGTACAGAAGTGCACAAACGGTACAGGATAATACTCAGGGTTAATCAATGCCTTAAATTGAGCAATAGAAGCGATGCTTGACTTAGCAAACATCACTAATTAAACAAGAGCAGACTTTTCTTTTACCTGTTTTTCAAGCTCTGTAACATCCATAAAAGAAACTCTTTTAGTAGTTGATTTTGGTAGAGTTCGTTGCCTGGGTTTGGGCATTGGAGTCTATAGTACAAAGAACAAGAAAAAAAAAATATATATATATATATATTCTACAGTGATGAAACAACAAAAAGTTTTCAGGACTGATTTATGTACTGTATGGTCCTGGATGCTGAGGTGTTTTGGGGATGCCATTACCTCAGAAACAGTGGGTTGAGGTATTAGTGGAGGGTCTTTGGTCATCGGTCGTGTCTCTGTCTGTGTTTTCTCCTTGTCTTGAGCCGTCTGTCTCTCCGGTGTCGTCCTGCCGGTGATCTCGGTCTGTTGTGTGGTGATAGCCGAGGACGCTGGAGGGAGGTACGTGGACGTCCACTTCAAAGTCACACTGATTTGGCCACTTGGAAGTCCCTCGGGGTCTGTGAGCTCAAACATACCTTAAAAAAATACAAATCACAAGAAAAATACCAATATTAAAGTGTGTCTCTAAGCCAAAAACAAACAAACAAATAAATAATAATATAATAATAATAAAATCGAACTAATCTTAATCAGTAGTGTTGTCATATTTTCCAACAAAAATATCTAAACATCTCAATAACACAATAATTTTACCTAAGTGTTCCCAAACAAATAAAAATACATTTAAAATATAAAAACTACTAAACTATTTCAAAATATAAATATTAGTTTCAAATGTTCATTTTTATTAATTTTTTTCCCCCTCAAAATATTAGTTCATGTCAATTAGAAAATGTGCAGCACTCACTCTTGAAAAAAAAAAAATCCAACTTTATTGGCTAAAATACATGTGACATTTTGGCCAATATCCAGACCTTCATCAGACATCGAGAACAGCAGTACCAAACATTGCTTCACACATTCTTGCAGTGAGCAACATGCGTTACTCTGCCAATTAGGGGAGTGGCTTCCAAACTAATTTTGTCCGAAACATCACATTCATTTTAACCAATAAGTTGGACTTTTTCAAGAGTGAGTGCTGCACCTTTTCTAATTGACGTGGCTTTTTGACTTTTGGTTGCACCTCCTCTTTTGATGGTAGAGCACCTCTTTTCAGAAAAAAAAAAAGTATATCCTCAAAATATTAGGTCAATATTAATGGTATTCTTCAATCAATCAATAAAGAAATAAACAAACACAATTTTCTTTCCAATGTTCCTAGAAACACACTAGAAGACGGTGAGTGTTTGTCCTCACCAGTGATGGTTTTATCGTGAGCCAGCGAGATGAGCGGTACTCTGGCCTTCCCCAGATACAGCTGGTTCGCAACATCCAAATCATCAAACACATACAACACCAGAGCCTCTGACCTCAGGAGCGCATCGAGGTCAGAGTTCATGGCCACCGGGAAGACCATGTGATCTTCAAACTGCGGCTCATTGGTGGAGGATATGATTGGAGTATCATGGTCAGGGAAGTCGTAGAGTTTGTAGATGATGTAGGGGCTGGGTTGGGTGTGAGGACCTCTGGATCTGAGATCACAGCAGGAGTGTATGGTGATGTTTAGTTCATTTAGATCGCCATCCATCAATGATGAAGAACTGGGGACCGGACCTGATGAAGTCTGAATAGTAAAGAACAAAGGTCAAGTAATTTTAGCATGTTTCAAAGCAGGACATGGTGCCTTAGATGGGGTTGTAAACAGTACCTGGCTGTCCCTCATGCTTGTGTTGAGGTAACCAAGTGCTTTGACTCTCTCCTTATAAAGGCGAATGGCTTGTTCCATAGGAACCCTGAGTTTGAGTACCAAACACCTGGATCTCATCTGTTACACCTGCAAACAGATTGAAAACACTTTTATGAATGCTGTATGGTTCATTTTGTCCTTTTTGTCAGTTTAAATCATTTTCCACTTTCATTAGCTCTTAAAAAAATAAAGGTTTCAAAAGGTTGTTTTCACAGCAAAGCCATAGAGGAACCATTTTGGGTTCCAGAAGAACTATTTTTTTCTTAATTTTAAGGGCATTTTAATAATCGGAGGAACCTTTTTCCTCTATAATGAAACTTTTGTGCATTGAAAAGTTTCCATGGATGTTAAGGAAACATAAATGCATAAAGGGGTCATGAACTGCTCACTTATAACGTTATCAAGATTTTTACATTTTTTACAAAAAATCATAATTTAGAAGTAATAATCTATTTTCTGTCCTGTTTTTGACCCCCCTCATCAGAACGCTGTTTGAATAGGCGTGGCAGATTGTAGACTCAGAAGTAAACGCCCACTGCTATGATTGGCTAATAGTTGTGTATGTTTGACAGCGTACATTCCTCACAGATGGACGCTGCTGTGGTTTAGGTTAAAAACGCATAAATACATAGTGCATATCAAACGTTATGTAATAACAGACAAAGCAATAGTGATCTCGTAATAAAAACAGTTACTTACACTTGTGTGTTGCGACATTACTTTCGAATCCAATATATTTGGCACAGCATCGTCTTTTAGTTTTAATCTTTCTGAAAATCCTGCGTCGAATTGTGCCGTGTTTGTAAACAAATCTGCGGTAAAATTAAGTGAACAAAGGACCGCGTTCTTACTGACGTGGTCTGGCACTTCATTAAAAAATAGTTAATCAAATGAAGTTTATCGTTTGGTTTCTGTGTAGACCTGCATTTGCCGCTTTTGTCATTTACCTACTACGTGCGTGAATCAGTGGGCATGGCTAAACAGGCAGTGATGTTGAATAGATGGGCGGGGCTAAACAGGCAGTCATGTAGAATCAGTAGGCATGGCTAAACAGGCAGTGATGTTGAATAGATGGGCGGGGCTAAACAGGCAGTCATGTAGAATCAGTAGGCATGGCTAAACAGGCAGTGATGTTGAATAGATGGGCGGGGCTAAACAGGCAGTCATGTAGAATCAGTCAGTGGGCATAAACAGGCAGTGATGTTGAATAGATGGGCGGGGATAAACAGGCAGTCATGTAGAATCAGTAGGCATGGTTAAACAGGCAGTGATGTTGAATTGATGGGCGGGGCTAAACAGGCAGTCATGTAGAATCGGTGGGCGGGGCTAAACAGGCAGAGATGTAGAATCGGTGGGCGGGGCTAAACAGGCAGTGGTGTAGAAGCAGGCGTTGATCTTCTTCTGTGGAGGCAGTGCTTATCCACACTATTACATCATAGAGTAGAACATTCCACAAGCTGACGTTTTTGACAGACTGCCTTCAATATAAGCTGTTTTTAGACTAACGAGAAAGTTTTGAGTTCTGAAACTTACAGGATGTTTTTATAGTACAATGACCTCTTATATATCAAAAGATCAAGGGAATGTTGACTTTTCAGTTCATGACCCCTTAAAGAGCGTTGTAAACTTCTCTTCTCTGCTAAACTTCTCCTTTTTGTGTTCTTCAAATTAAAGAACGTAATATAAATTTGTACCTACAAAAACAGTGAGCTTTTATTTAATTTCAACAATTCCTTAAATATCAACTAAAAAACCCATATTGGTCAACATCTACAGGAAAACATCCTTTACACCAATGTCAGAAGACAGTCTAAAGACTCACCAACTAACTGAATGGTGCTAAACACCTTCCCACCTCGTTCCAGCAATTGATTTAACCTGAGCTGACCAGCAGCTACCGTGCGGAAACTCAAGCCCTCGGCGAGCTGAACCTCCACCGTAACTGAGCTGCTGTGGAGATAGTTCAAGAAGAGGTCGTCCACCCTCACGAGATACTGAGACGTGAGGCTGTACGCTGGATGGGCACCTCGAACCACAGCCGTGGACTGCAGCTCAAAGTCATAGAAGGCGTATGTGCAGAAGGTGGATGGATCTTTGTTCTTTAGACTTTCTATAGCTTCAGAAGAGAACTGCGCTCTCCCCAAGTTAATTTCCATAAGGTTCTCGCCTCGAGCCAAGCGAAGGGTTTCATCAAACTCATCTGTAACATCATCGCTGGTCACATCAGGTCTGAACACATGGGTCTTGGCTCCATATGCAATGTCCTTCAGCTGGGCTGGAAGGACACAGGTAGAATTAGTTTTACTAAGCATGACTGCAAACATCGGGAATCTGAACATCATGTGCTGGATGCAGCTAAACCTTCAAGTTTCTTTATCTTGGCAGCTCTCATGTCCAGAAGCTGAGCCAGCTTCTCTGAGTTCAACTCATGTTCAAGTTTCAGATCGTCCATCGCACGAGTGACAGCTTCAACCTCAGCCTACGAAAACACAGACGTTTAAAGACATGAGTCATATGTGGAGAACAGCAAACCCTTGAAGTTACTGTAACATGAAATTAAGTTCATAACTCATTTTACTTCTATTGCATTGTAGTCGAGATCTACTAATTCGAGCTGGAGTCCAGGCTGAATAAAGTATCCATGACAAGACCAAGACCCTGAAAATATGGTCTTAGACATGACAGACTCTACAATACTGTTCCATTATGCAATAAAAATGTACAGCATAATTAGATTTTATCAATTGGGAAGCAATTTAATTTGTGAAAAGTGTTTTATACCAAAATACAGACTAAGCTGGAAGTCTGGAATTGGGTGTGAATTTGCAGTTTCCTTAAACACCACCAGCCCCTACTTTCAAAAAGGCTTGAGTTTAAACTTGAGTTTAACCTCAAGTGCATCTGGACACAGTGCCAATGGTCGAGATTCTTTCAAATCTACTGCTATTTTCTATTATTTCGGAAAGCATTATTAAATTAAAGTTGACCAACATTAAATCACTGCAGTAACTATTAAGATTTTAGAAATATTGACCAGGAATGTGTGTTAAAGGGATAGTTCACCCAACAATGAAAATTAGCCCATGATTTATTTACCCTCAAGCCAACCTAGGTGTATATGACTTAATTTTTTTGTCTTTCAGATGAATCCAATCAGAGTTATTTAAACACTTCCTGGCTCTTTCAAAAGTTATAATGGCAGTGAATGGGTGTTATTTTTCGATAGTCCAAAAGAAGTCCAATAAAGCGCATCCATCCATAATAAAAAGTGCCTCACATGGCTCGGTGGGGGGGGGTTGGGTGAATAAAGGCCTCCTGTAGAGAATCCATGCATTGTTGTAAGAAAAATATCCATATTTAAAACTTTATAAACACTAATCTCAAACTTCCGCTAACTGTTGTCTGCACGCTCACAACAGAATGCCATTCCGGCGGATGACATAGGACGTAGCGTAAGCTCCAGTGAGAATATGCTAGTCTCATGGGAACCAACGTTTGTTTACAGGAGCACAGGAAGCAAAGTTTTCTTACTTTAGCAAAGGAAAACCAGTCTCCTCTTGGCTTATATCGAAATATGCGATGCATAATTCCTACGTCATCCACCTGGAACGGCGTTCGATTGTGAACGCGCATACGACAGTTAACGGAAGTTAGAGATTAGTGTTTCTAACATTTTAAATATGGATATTTTTCTTACTAAAACACATCGATACGCTACAGGAGGCCTTTATTCACCCCCCGGAGCTGTGTTAAGGCCCATTCACACAAAGAACGATAACTATAAAAATATGATATTAGCGTCCACACCAGTAGATGATATCATCTGTTTGTTCTAAGCATACGCGCGCTAAATTCAATTCAATTCAATTCAAGTTCATTTGTATGGCGCTTTTTACGATACAAATCGTTGCAAAGCAACTTTACAGCAAATTAAGTTTCTACAATATTTAGTAGTAGCTTATCAGTGGTGACTGTCAGTTTATGTACATAAATTCTCAAACTCGTGACAGCAGAATTGATTCTGATTTGGTGTCAGTATTTGTATCGTTCATCAGCTGGAAAAAAATCGTTCTGAAAGTGATTCCAACGATATTGTTTCTCTGTCCCTTTATCATTATAGCTGTGGTGTGGACTCTACTGTTGTTTAATATTGAGAAAGATTTTTAGAACTATATCTTTATCGTTATCTTTATAGTTATCGTTCTTGGTGTGATCAGGGCTTTAGGCACGTTTTATTATGGATGGATGCGCTTTATTGGACTTCTTTTGGACTACTGAAAAATAACACCCATTACTGCCATTATAAAGCTTGGAAGAGCCAGGACGTTTTTAAATAAACTCTGATTGGATGCGTTTGAAAGAAGAAAGGCATATACACCTAGAATGGCTTGAGGTTGAGGGTGAGTAAATTATGGGGGGTTTTTTTGTTTTGTTTTTTGGGTGAACTATCCCATTTTCACAGTTTAAAATTTTTGTAGGTAGATAGATAGATAGATAGATAGATGTCTATCTTTCACAGTTTACTAATTTTTTTAGATAGATAGATAGATAGATAGATAGATAGATGATACCATTATTATTGAAAAGTACACTAAATATAGCAAATCACCAATTAAAAATGTATTATATAATTATTAAGCAATTATAAAGGTTACATATCCTACTTGTACTTGTTATATTCTACTTATTATTTTGAATTAGATTTTATTTTTATATTTTCAGTTTTTTACTTTAATTTAAGTTTTAGTATTTTTATGTGTTTTGTTTTTATAGATATTTCTATAGCTAGTTTTAACTAGTCATTTTAGTACTTCAACTTATATTTACATTATATTTCAGCTTATTTTCAATTGCCAAAAAACAGTTTTTAGCAGTTTTAGTTTTAGTTAACAGTAACTGGCTGTGATACTTTTGCACTTTCAAAAGCCTGAATCATATTGTTTATAAAGTATGTGTGTGCGACGGCAGCTGTACCTCTTGTGTGTGTCTCTGGTCCAGAGCTCTGGTCTGAATCTGTGTCTCCAGCTGTAAACCCTTCAGTCTCTCTTCCTTCAGCTGTCGGCTCACTTCATCCACCTTCACCAGCGCTGCATCATGACTGGCCTTCAGAGTCTTCATACTCTACAAAAACACACACACTCTCCAAACACTGCAGTTGCTATCGACATGACCACCAGCAGAGGGCACAACAAATGAGACACTTGCATATCATTGCTCTTTTGTTGATTTCGATTGCTTCCATTGTCCTCATTTGTAAGTCGCTTTGGATAAATGACTGCTGCTAAATGACTAAATGTAAATGTAAAATATAAATGCAACGTGTCAGACAGTATAGAGGTGCAAATCCAGGAAAGAGCAGAGAACACACTCCACAGTTATAATAACGGATAAACTATAATTGGCTATACTTTAATCTTTTTGTCACTGGGGTCCCTGACGGTCAGTCGTACCTCCTGTTGCTGTAGAAATCTGCCCTCCAGCACTGTGAGTGCGTTTGCTTTCTCAGACAGCAGCTTCTGTAGTTTGATCATCTCCATATTATCCTTTATAGTTAACCTGCAAAACACACATATCTCATCAGAACAAGAGGGTTTACAGTTCAAACTCTGCTGTAGTCATGTCAATCTTCTATTACAGCAATTTAATATGAGTTTAATAATGCAGTGTTTAAAACGAGCGAGCAGCACCTCTGTCCGCTGGCCTGATGCGCTCTCATCTGGAGGAGTGATTCCTCAAACTCTCTCTCTTTCCTCTTCAGTTGATCTCTCAGCATCTCTGCTGATCTCTCCATCTCCTCCATCTGAGCTTGCTGGCTCTCAATCACATTCTCTCTGTCATCAGATAAAACAGGCAAAGCATGTGAACATATGTAATGTCATCCATTCTACGAGTGTTGTGTTTCTGTCAGCAATCACAGGTCGTGGATTTCAGCACGGGCCTCATCCAGCAGACTGTGTCCATAGCGGGGCAACAAACCCTGGGGTGGTTTTGCACTCATGTCCCCTTCAACATGCCTGATACCTCTGAATAAAAAAAACAAAACGAAACACACCCATAACTTGTACCATATTTTAAATATGCGTGTTCATAATTTTTTCCTAGATCACATCCTAGAAAACACTAAATGGATACTTTGAGAATATATTTAGAAGTTATGAAAACACTCCAACCCCCAGCAAAGTGATTACTAAATTTGACTAGAATGGATTGATAACACAGAACATAATATCATTTTGATTACAAAATAGAATAGAATAGAATAAAATAGAACTTGCAGAAGACAACAGGGTAGAATTACAATGGAACACAGCATAGTTGGCACTTGGCAGAATAGAAAACGGAACATAACAGACAGATTACAGATGAGAATAGAATAAAACAGAATAGAGAACAAAGACAACAAAACAGAATACACAGAACAGAGCAGACAGTGAACAGAATATAACAACATAATGCAATTTCAATTACAGAATAGAATAGAACACAATAGAGGGGACAGAACATAATATAATATAAATTGAAGAATTAATATAGTAGAATTGCAATAGAACAACACATACTGTAGTTTTCAGAATAGAAAAGAAAACAGATGGATTACAGACAAGAATAAAGTACAAATAAAATAGAACATAGAATTTAGATTCTAGAATAGAGAACAAAAAACAACAAAACAGAATACAAATAGAACAGAGTAGAATTTAAACAGTAAACAGAAAATACCAACATAATGCAATTTAAATTACAGAATAGAATAGAACACAATAGAATGGACAGAACATAATATAATGTAAATTGAAGATAATAGAGTAGAATTACAGTAGAACACAATAGTTTGCAGAATAGAAAAGAAAACAGAACAAAACAGATCATTTAGATTCTAGAATATAATGGAATAGAATAGAGAGCAAAAAAACAACAAAACAGAATACAAACAGAACAGAGTAGAATTTAACAGTGAAAATAATTTAACAGAGCATAACAATATTAATTGCAGAATAGAATAGAATAGAATCATGCATAAACAGATAGAACATACAACAGATTTTAAATTACAATATAGTGAGTAGTGCTGGGTGGTATACCGGCGTCTGTTCTGTGCAGTGAGCGGCAGAGAAGCATCGCATTCAGCTGGCTGTACCGCAGCAGACTCGTCAGTAAATGAGTACAAAACAGCGTTTCCAAGCACCTGTCGCTTACTGACTGCTTGGAATTATGAGGAAATATGAGCATAGTTATATATCTATTAATATGCATCTGTTAACACCCGGTCATCCATGGGGGGGAAAAATACAGTAATATACCGTGAAACCGGTATAATTTTATACCGTGATATAAATTTTTGGTCATACCGCCCAGCACTAATAGTGAGGAATAGAATAGAATTGCAAAACACAATAAAATATATTATAAATCATAGTATAGAATGGAATAGAATGTATCAACATACAGTAATAGAGCAAAATGTGGAATAGGACACATTCAGAATATAATATACAGTAGATTACAGAATAGAATAGAACAGAATAGAATTTAATGATTAATAATAATTTATGCATTTAGCAAACGCTTTTATCCAAAGCGACTTACAGTGCATTCAGTCTATACATTTTTTACCAGTATGTGTGTTCCCTGGGAATCAAACCCACGACCTTTTGTGCTGCTAACGCAATGCTCTACCACTGAGAATAGAATAGAATAGAATAGGTGTACCTGCTTTGGGAGTGTGAGGTCGTGATGCTGTCATGGCATGTCGTCTGTGAGTCTGCGGAGGCCGGAGTTGATGCGTGGTTGGATGTGGCTGTAGTAGGGAGTGTGCCGGTGGTTCTGCACCTGCAGCTGCTGTTTGGCTGCTTACAGCCGCCGCTTGAGCCCATCGTTCTGTTTCTCCAGCTCCTGAACCTTCTCCTGCAGCTCCTCCATCATCTCCTCCATCTCAACATCTCGGCCGCCCTCGCTCTGCTTGCGGTCCTTCACCAGACGAATCAACTTGGTGGCCATCCTGAAACGCCAAAGACATTTGTAAACTTACTGCGTTGTTCTTGTTACTTTTGAGAAGAATACAAATAAACCAGATAATCTGCATGCTTAGAATCTAATGACTGATCAAACCTGCGGATCTTGTCTTCTTGTTGGCATGCATGTTGTTTAAGTGTGAGGTTTTCTTCCTGCAGCCGTAGAAATGTGTCCTCCAGCTCCTCCCTGCTGAATTTAGACACATTCTGCCTCTTTCTGACATTCTGGGACAGCAGGGCCTCTAAAAACAGTTTCGAACAGGATTACTCATTTACCTGCCATTAACTAAAGCAATTATTGTCAGTTACAATAATACTTTTGTTTTAATACTGACCAGGCAATGTGGCTGCTCCATTCGGGTTCCTTCACAGGAATATCTCCAGCTGTCTCATCAGCACGAGCAAACATCATTCAGACTGAAATCAAACACAGCAAACATACATGTGGAAAATATGAATTATAGTACATTATTTGTATTAAAACGTAACTTTAAACACCAAATAATGCAACGGTATCACCATGTTCACTTTGGACATGTATTATGACATTAATATATCATAAGTAAATATTACCACATATGAATATGTTAAACATTTAGTGCCATGTTATATATCAAAGTAGCGAGGCATTACGTACTTGATACTTGCATCGATACTGATACTTGAATTACGGTCTGATACATCTTTTCTAATATGTTGTTTCGGAAATGCAGTATTTCGCAAATACAAATTCAAGTTTCCAATAAAACACAGAAAAACAATGTTACAGTAGACGAACTTATAAGCACACTGCGTACTTTAAACCTTCACAAGACAAAAATATTTTAATCCAAACATGATCTCGCCGATTCAAAAGCATCACACGCAGACCACAGCGACAGTTGCTAACAAACAACTCACCCACTTCCGCTCCAACGGGCTCCACTTCCGGCGACTGGCTTATGGGAAATGGAGTTTTTACGGCGTGGCGTCTTCGAGTGCCTAGAATGAACTGCGCTCAAAAACATCTGATGAATTTCCATTGAAATGCTGGTATAAAGTAACCATTCGTTCTCTACACGACAATATATCACATATTCAATTAAATGAATGTCTGAATGCCAGAACAAATCTTGCAGGGAATAGCCATATATATATATATATATCTATGAGGAATAGCAGTGTAATACAGTATACAGTAAAGAAAACAGAGTATTGAACAAAACTTAACACAGCAAAAGTCTGATTTACTCTTTGACCTGTATTAAAATGTTATTCAAAAGCTGAGATGCAGGCTGGAAGGTTTAGACTCGTAAAACAGTCATTTATGAGTTAAGTCAAGGGGAAATGGCATATTGAAGTCAGAAAGTGGGCGGGACCTCCACTTCCGTGTGACAGGCTCTACGCACAGATCGGCATTCGCTTTCATACTTACGTTAGAAACGCGTCGTACGTTCTGATTGCGTCGGCGTCGGCACGCGCTCAGCGTAACTCAAACACGGCAGGAGCGAGCTGTCAGTCAAAGGACATTTAAATGGCTACACCGTGCAGAACCGTACAGTCGCTCGCGCTCTCATGAAATAACGTCATTCTTATTTCACCGCCGTTCATTTCATAGCGGTTTGCTTTTCTGCGTTTCTCGTATTGCAAACAAAGATACAGATCACTCGTGTATTTATACATCTACGCACGAAAAGCCGCAGAAATGAGCGAGGAAGAAGATACGTTGGTGAAAACTAGACATGCATTTGAAGATCTGTGTCGAGCTCTGAATATGGATGAGGAGTCGAGTAACGGGGCATGGAGGAGTTATGAAAATATCAGCACAAATTACACTCTGGAGGTAAACTCAGGGCTCATGACATACAGGCCCAGTGCACGCATTTATAAATGTAGCTATGCATGCATGCATTCAATAATATTCATGTGAATAGACATGCTAACGTGTTATTTTTATGTTTTAATGAATAAAGTGTGTGCTTTAACATGTTAAAAAATGTTATGAATGAACAGCTTTACAGCCAGACGATTATAACAATGTACAGTAAGCTGTGCTTTTAGCTTGTTTTTAGTCTATACGTAAAAATAAATACAGAAAAGAATGCATCTGCACCACAGTATGTCACCTTATTGTGCTTGTGCAGAAATACCATGTTACAGAAGTATTATTGTATACATAAACCATGGTACGTGGTAGTACTAATAAGCAGTGTTGGGAAGTAACTAGTTACATGTAACTAAAGTACGTTATTTAATTACAAAATAAATGTAATTATAATCTGTTACAGTTACTGAAAAAAGTGTTATTAAATTACAGTTACTTATGAAAATGTTAACGATTACAAAGGGAGTAACATCTTATTGTTTTGTTTTTTTCACACAAACACCCACACACAGATTTAATTGTGTTTTTTTTATATATAAATAGCATTGTCTGCTCTAAAATATGAGACCAGTATTTCAGGAGTTTAGGACACAAGCTTATTCGATAACTGTTTTATTTCCTATTTAGGTTAATGTATCTGCTTTATTTATTTTTTAGTTAGTTTTTTCCAAGGCATTGTTAGATGCCAGTGTTTCCCGTCATAGCTATGCAAAGATTTGATTTCAAAAACTGTATCATAGCCGTTAAATTATTTCCTGTTATGAATTAAATGATTTCTTGTCGATTTTAAATCTTTATTTAACCTCAGAATGAACTCAGAGTAAAAAGAGGTGCTAAAATTTGATTTTGTGGTGGTTTTGCATTCAAATTAAATTATTATAATCTTAATTGAAGTGATGAAGGGTTGTGAAAGTGTTGAGTACTGTGAGGTTAACCCTGCTGCTTTACATGTTTGAAAATGATTAACAGATGAAAACATTAGAAATTTAGAAAAGTAATCAAATGTAATCAGTTACATTAAGATTTGATTTCAAAAACAGTATCATAGCCGTTAAATTATTTCCTGTTATGAATTAAATTATTTCTTGTCGATTTTAAATCTTTATTTAACCTCAGAATGAACTCAGAGTAAAAAGAGGTGCTAAAATTTGATTTTGTGGTGGTTTTGCATTCAAATTAAATTATTATAATCTTAATTGAAGTGATGAAGGGTTGTGAAAGTGTTGAGTACTGTGAGGTTAACCCTGCTGCTTTACATGTTTGAAAATGATTAACAGATGAAAACATTAGAAATTTAGAAAAGTAATCAAATGTAATCAGTTACATTACTTTAATAAAGTAATTGAAATCGTTACAGTTTAAATAGGGTAACTTGTAATCTGTAACCTGTTACATTTCCAGAGTAACCTTCCCAACACTGCCTATAAGGATACAATGCTATTTTCATGGTACATTAACAATATGGTCAAACAAGAAAGATATTTAAGTTATCTCAAAAACCTTCCTGCAACATTCTGAGAATATTATTTTATGGTTGGACCATAAAAGAACGCTCTTATAACCAAATGAGAATTACTATCGTTAGAGGACCCTTCTGTGTTTATATCAGGGTAATACTGTTTTGTTAGTGTGAACATATATTTCAGGCTAAGTTTAGCTAAAGTCCTCCATGTGTGTGTGGTTGAGTACTGTGAGGTTAACCCTGCTGCTTTACATGTTTGAAAATGATTAACAGATGAAAACATTAGAAATTTAGAAAAGTAATCAAATGTAATCAGTTACATTACTTTAATAAAGTAATTGAAATCGCTACAGTTTAAATAGGGTAACTTGTGATCTGTAACCTGTTACATTTCCAGAGTAACCTTCCCAACACTGCATATAAGGATACAATGCTATTTTCATGGTACATTAACAATATGGTCAAACAAGAAAGATATTTAAGTTATCTCAAAAACCTTCCTGCAACATTCTGAGAATATTATTTTATGGTTGGACCATAAAAGAACGCTCTTATAACCAAATGAGAATTACTATCGTTAGAGGACCCTTCTGTGTTTATATCAGGGTAATACTGTTTTGTTAGTGTGAACATATATTTCAGGCTAAGTTTAGCTAAAGTCCTCCATGTGTGTGTGTGTGTGTGTGTGTCTGTGTGTGTGTGTGTGTGTGTGTGTGTGTGTGTGTGTGTGTGTGTGTGTGT
>NW_015640057.1:295090-295282 GCF_001515625.1 Sinocyclocheilus rhinocerous
TATGTGTGTGTGTGTGTGTGTGTGTCAGGGCAGTGACCTGCACTGGTTGGCGTGTGCTCTGTATGTGGCGTGCCGCTCATCGGTGCCCTCTATAGGTAAAGGCACAGCGGAGGGCAACTATGTGTCTCTGACCAGGATCCTGCGCTCTTCACAGCAGAGGTCAGTGAACGGACTTGTTCTGACGAGAATATA
>NW_015640057.1:295808-341070 GCF_001515625.1 Sinocyclocheilus rhinocerous
CACACACACACACACACAGACACACACACACATGTTGTGATGTTCCCAAGACAACTTGAAGATCAGCTGGGGATTTATAGAGCTGCATTTCTTCTTGCCATGAACTTGTAGCTTCTTATAGCTTGTAAGCCACAGAGAACAGATGGAGTGAATACAGTTGTGTAATGTTACTATTAAATAATCATAACAAAATAAAAATGGTAATTAAAGGTATTTTTTTATATCATAGTCTTAATAATAATAACCATACACAGTAAATGGGTAAATGCACAAATTCCAAAAGTATGTCAAAAACATGCACAGCTCTTATATCAACCCCAAATCAGAAGAATGTAAAGAAAAATCATATTTTGCTTCAGTAAAATGCAGCATGGATGTCCCCCGGCCTCGAAATTCACATCACTGTAATGACATATCAATCAAATCTGTTTCAAGGCTTTAATTCATGTAGATTCAAACATTTTGTTTAACAATAATGAGCAGATTGCAGATAGTGAAAAATGAACTTTGTTTATTATTGCAACACTTGCTACACTGAGGTTTAAATAACGTCATTTAATATTTCAGCCTGATTGAGTTTTTCAATAAAATGAAGAAATGGCAGGACATGGCCAACCTGCCCAAGGAGTTCCAGCAGAGCACAGAGAAACTAGAGAGGAACTTCACCGTCACGGCCGTCATCTTTACGAAATACGTGCCCTTATTCAAAGACATCTTCAAGGGTCCCACAGATGAATTACCCAGAATGCACAGAGGCAGGAAACAGAGGTACTTCAGCCTGACCTGAGAAGCACATGATCACATGATGCATAATCTCAGGACAGGTCGCTGGAGTTCACAGATAATCGCAGTAGTGTGCGAACAGTCAGTTATTTATGCATGTGGATCTGATTTGCGTTACATAAAAGCTCTTGGATAATGGAAACAAACAGCTCTAGCCTATATTGAGTGTTGGTGAGAAGCGTGTGCTGACTGATCTTTCCTGTGTCCTCAGACGACATCCCTGCACCGTCACTGAGGTCTTCAACTTCTGCTGGATCCTGTTCATACATGCTAAAGGTAAAGAGTTCTTTCACATACCATTCATTTACTGGGCCATATTCTGTATGTGCTTTTTCCCACTATAATGTTAATTAAAAGTTTCAGACTAGTCTTTATATAACTCAGAACTGCAATCAGGATTTAATGAAAGCTTCAACTTCTCCTGCTTGCTTGCTGTGATGCTCAAACGTCTGGGGTCCATAAGACCAATAACGCTCCAATATTTTAAAATGTAATTTATTTCTGTGATCAAAGCTGAATTTTCAGCATCATTACTCCAGTCTTCAGTGTCCTTTTCTGCTTATTTTGAAAAATAAAAGAATTTGTTTTTTGTTCAATAAATATACTGTCATTAAAATATGTTAATATAAAAATATATTTTAAAATACAGAAACACAATAATTTTAAAAAGTAAAGATTCTGAAAGCATTGAAGGATATCCCATAATAATTTAATATAGATTTACAGTAGTAACAACAAATTATATTTTATTATATGATATGATTAATATCATGTTTTTAAATATGATGGTTTCATTCTAAACATGGTTATTATGCGCTGCTGCGCGCGATCGCATCAAGGATCAGCCAAATATACACGTGCATCTTGAAAAGCGAATGTTTTGGAAAGTGCTACACCATGTTTTTGTGCCATCTAGTGGTTTAGAGGAAAATAATATCAAAGGCGCCTTTAGCCCTGTTGTACCCTATATATATTCAGTATATATTAGAGCCCGACCAATATATCGTTTTTGCCTATATTATTGGCCGATATGAGCCTGTTGCAGATATATCGGTATCAGCGAATATGCCGCCGATATGAACATTTTTTTTTACAGAACATATAACGCAGATTACAGTTTTTTTCAATTGCTTAAGCACAATTTTGAAAACAGGGCCCGGTTTTTCAAACCCCTTCACACGATTAGCACAACACTACACCAAAGTAGCACAACACCTCAGATAATTTGCAAAATGGAACACTTTTGTCAAAACTATACAATGTCTTATAAAAACCTTATTTTGTTGTCATAACATAAACACAACCATCATATGGTCTGATTCTGTTTGAATCAGTTAAACACTCCTGTGCTCAACCTAAAACACTTTTAGCATTTACACAGAGAAAGTGTAAAAATAAATTCACCAACACCACATGACACCAATTGTGCAGACTAATGAAAATATTTATTTCTTTTCATGTACTCAAGTCAGTCAGTACTGAACATTTCAACAAAACATTCATAACAAAACATTTTCCAGTTTTCATACAGTATTACTGAACGTACCATTGTACTGTAATAGGCGCACTATATAATGTGCAGTGAAGTTTTATCTATTTAACTGAAACAGCATAGTCTAAAAATCAATCTTCAAATTAAAGAACTGATATTGATACAATAATTTTATTGTATTATTTTCATTTTTGCAATATTGTAAACATTACACACACACACACACACACATATATATATATATATATATATACATATACATACAGTATCAGCACAAATTAAATGCTAAACATAAAATTTAATATTTTACAATTTGTCATGAAAATTATATAATAATGCAAAATATCTTACCTGGTCCTAACAACAACAATAATAATAATAATAATAATAATAATAGTGTTATTATTATTAAGTATCGCTTTTAATTATTGAAATAAAATTTCTCATTTCTTGAAATATAGCCTGGATATGGTCTTAAATGCTTTCATACGATTCACATGATTTGTAATATTTCCACTTATTTTATATAACTTTTTTATGTTTCTGCTGAATTTTTCTTCACTTCATCTTGAGAAGCAAATAAACCCTTTTATTCGGAGACATTTACCTAGATCCAAAACAGCTCAGTTGTGCTGCGTAAGTGCCTCAGTAAAGATGTCAGAATCAGATGTTCGAATAGTTTTTTGTTTTTTTTCTCGTAGTCTTTTGAGCAAGTCATGAATGATTTGTTTGTAAATCCTTCTGAATTGTGTCATTATTAATGCCATAAAATACTGCATGTTATGCAGTTAGCAATGCATGAAGCTCAAATCTAAATGGAACACACGTTCTTTTTTATACGGGTGTATTCCGATAAAATATTGTGAAAGTCAAGCCTAAAAGCATAGAGCAGCAGAGCAAGAGGACGCCGGCTGAGTGCATTATTTCCTCGTGTGCTGCGTGCGTCACTTAACATAGCAACCAGCCCAAATGACAAGTCAGGACTTGTCTGTGTTTGAGTAAAGCTCAGCAGGCCACTGGGGTCGATCTGTGTCCCTCTATATCCCATCCTGGAGCAAAATCCCTCATTCTGCTGAACTCAATGCAGGGAAAAGAGCCTGCTGCTAGTTAAAGATGCAAAGTCACGTTATCTGGGGAATGAAATAAGAAAATGCATGTAAGTACCAAGTGCAGCAAACTTAATTCAGCTTAACTTGATGTTGTGTAATGGAAATCTAAAATGTATTGATGTGAAAGGTGCAAAGTGCATGTTTTCTGGCCCGCAGGTACAGCAGCATGCATGCAAGTGAGTGACATTTACAGTATCATTTGGGAAAGGAAGTTTAAAAAGGCTGGCATATTTGTTTGTTTGCTTGTTTGTAGAAACTGTGTCTTAGCAGTTGGAAATGGAAGGTATTGCATTGAATGCATTGCATTGTGGGATGCAGTGTGCACTGGTTGTATTTAGCACATTATAGAAAAGTAGTAGTTCATATTAGCATATAGAAAATGTACACTGCAAAATAGTAAGAGTAGTGGTTTATATGCCATACAAGATGAGTAAATCATTTGAGCTCTTTCAGTGAATCATTTGAGCCAGTTTGTCAAACAGTATGAACAATTCATTTGCAAATCTTTCTGAATTGTGTCGTTAGTATGTCATGTCTTACATTTCGGGGCATTCTGAGAATATACCTATATTGAATAGAATAAAAAAAGTAATGAGTTTTGTCCCATTTTCTCAGAAGAGAAATACTGTACATTTTAAAAGTATATATCTGTTTTTAAGATAGCATTTTTGATAGCACTGTAAGTGCAAGTCAAGTCAAATGTATTTGTATAGCGCTTTTTAAAATGCACATCATTTTAACTTTACAGGAAATCATGATTATTAGCTTAGAGCTGGACAGAAGTAGAGTTTATATTTTGTGACGATACCACCCAGCTAACAGTGAACTATTTTAGGTTTAGGTAAACGTCAGGACATTACATTTAATGTTTATGGAACATTCTTATAACTTCATTTTGATATACATTCTCATAACGTTGAGAGAAAATATTCTTAGAAGAGCATTCTCAGAAGGTTCCTAATTTGCTGCTTATTAATTGTTAATAAGGCAGTTGTTATGTTTAGGTATGGGGTAGGGTTAAGAGATCTAAAATATGGTCATGCAGAATAGGGCATTAAAGGGTTAGTTCACCCAAAAATGAAAATTAGCCCACAAATTACTCACATTGGTTTTCATGAGACTCACCAGCGCATGCGCAGCACTGAACTCATATGTCATCCGCCCGGAACTGCTTCCGTGTACAACTGTTGGCGCAAGCTACATTAAAGTGATTATTACGTTTTGAATATGGATATTTTTCTTACAAAAACGCATCGATTCGCTACAGAAGGCCTTTGTTCACCCCCCGGTGCTGTGTAAGACACTTTATTTTTATGGATGGGCGCTTTTTATTTAATTTCTTTTGGACTGATGCATGCAACACCCGCTGAGTGCCATGAAACAGCATGAAAGATCAAAGACAATTTTTTCCTTTGCTCCTGTAGACAAACATTGGTTTTCATGAGACTCACCAGCGCATGCGCAGCACTGAACTCATATGTCATCCGCCCGGAACTGCTTCCGTGTACAACTGTTGGCGCAAGCTACATTAAAGTGATTATTTTTGAATATGGATATTTTTCTTACAAAAACGCATCGATTCGCTACAGAAGGCCTTTGTTCACCCCCCGGTGCTGTGTAAGACACTTTATTTTTATGGATGGGCGCTTTTTATTTAATTTCTTTTGGACTGATGCATGCAACACCCGCTGAGTGCCATGAAACAGCTTGAAAGATCAAAGACCATTTTTAATATAACTCCGACTGGATTCGTCTGAAAGAAGAAAGTCATATACACCTAGGATGACTTGAGGCCAGGGTGAGTAATTTATGTGCTAATTTTCATTTTTGGGTGAACTAACCCTTTAATATATGCTTTATACTAATAAACAGCCAATATGTTAGTATTATGCATGCTAATAAGAAACTGGTTAATAGTGAGAATTGGTCCTTAAAATAAAGCGTCACCATTATTTTTACTTGATGAACATTCTTAAAACTTAATGTTCGTAGAACAACATTCTCATAACGTCCTTAAGATGTCATTTGTACTTTATGAACATTCTAAGAAAAATTTTTGTAACCTTTAAATAACATTCTAGTCACAACAAGAAAACTGGACATTTTAATGCTCTTAGAATATGAAAAATAAACACTCAAATAACATTATAGTTTTGGTGAAAATAAAGTTAATAGAATGTTTGTGTAACCTTTAAATAACATTATAACCATTTCAATGTTTCAAAAGAATGTTCCAACAATGTTTAACATAGCAATGATTTGCTATGAATTAGTGCTGTCAAACGATTAATCGTGATTAATCGCATCCAAAATAAAATATTTTGTTTGCATAATATATGTGTGTGTTCTGTGTATATTTATTATGTATATATAAATACACACACATACAGTATGTATTTTGAAATATTTACATGTATTTACATGTCTATATTTATATTCATATAATTTATATTATAAATAAATATATTTAATATATAAACAAATTTTTTTCTGAAATATATACATGCATGTTTGTGTATTTATATATGCATAATAAATATACACAGCACACATACATACTGTATATTATGTAAACAATTTTTTATTTTGGATGCGATTAAACGCGTTTGACAGCACTACTATGAATAAATATCGCTTTAAAGGCTCAATGCTTTCTTTGCATTGTACAAGCTGGTACTGTAACTCTTGAAATGAATTAAACAGGAAATTATGAATCCAGGCATTGTGGCCTAACAGCACATGTTGTTGTTGTTTTTGCAGACTTTTCCTGTTGTTGCAGTAATGTTGGCCACCTGTCTGCTTGATATATGTTTGTAGTGTGATAGCATTGTTTTCCTGCTCAGCTCTTTACTGTAATATGTTTGATAGACTGTTTAGTTTCAGTTGAGGAAACAAGTTCATACCAAAGTATAACGTTTCCAACCAGAACCGAAAATGTGTTAATGTCATAAGAGATCCTTGTAGAACCACCACTGAAACTCTTATACATTATTATTGATAATTTCATCACCCTTTTTCTCCTCTGTCCTGTAGGAAACTTCCCAATGATCAGTGATGATCTGGTGAACTCGTATCATCTGCTCCTGTGCGCTCTGGATCTGGTTTACTGCAACGCTCTCCTGTGCTCTAGTCGTAAAGATCTGCTCAACCCGGCTTTTAAAGGTCCCACACACAGCACTGAAGTATTTGTTTTGAGATCAGGTGTCCAGACAGTAGGAGATCACAGAAGGTCAATCAAACATTGGTGTGTGCTTGTTTTGTGCGCAGGGCTGCCTGAGGACTTCAACAGTAAAGATTATAAGCCCGGCCCAGGTTCATTATGTTTCATAGAGAAGCTGTGTGAGCTTCATGATGGGCTGGTGCTGGAGGCCAAAGGAGCAAAGGAGCATTTCTGGAAACCCTTCATTAAGAAACTCTTTGAGCGCAAGGTACTGGAAATACACCAGACATATGATGACCGTCAAAATGTTTTTGAAAGAAGTCCTTTTGGCTCACCAAGGCTGCATTTGATCAAATTGTTCAAAATGTCAATAAAACAACAATATATAAAAGCAGTATAATATAGTGAAATATCTATTGAAATTTCAAATAATTGTTTTTTATTATTATTATTTTAATATCTTTAAAATGTAATGTATTACTGTCTTCAGTCTTCAGGGTCACATGATCCTTCAGAAATCATTCTAATATGCTGATAAAATTAATAAATAAATTAAGCCTTAGTGAGCATAAGAGACTTCTTTCAAAAACATTACAAACTTTAAATTATTCCGGTAGTCAAACGTTTAAAGTTTACATGATATCTTCCAACATTGTTTCTTATGGAATATTCAGAATACGTCATGTTAAATCATATTTTATGTCTTGAAATTGTATTATGATTTGCTTTGATTTATTATTATTATTATTAGTAGTAGTAGTATTTATTGTATTAAAATTGTTTGGTATAAGCAGTTGTTTGGTATATTTGGTATATCCCATCTTTTCTCTCTCACAGGTTTTGAAGGGGAAAGAAGACACGCTGACAGGGTTTTTGGAGCCAATACATTTTGGTGACAGTCTGTGAGTGTCCCTTTTCAATTAAATACTTATTCTGTGTGAAGCTGCTGAAATATTTCTCCTGTAGTTTACAATCTCCTCGCTCTCTCTGTTTCTTCAGTGCTTCTCTGAACCGTGTGTATGAGGAACACGTGTTGTCATCCGGTTCTCTGGATGAGAGGATATTTCTGGGAGAAGCGGCCAGAGAAGACATTGGCACCCCAGGGATTATTATCAATATTGAAAACAGTTGTTAATATTTTTTGTGGAAACTGTGATACACTACCATTTAAAAGTTTGGAGTAATTTAGCAAAAGTGACATT
Organism: Sinocyclocheilus rhinocerous; assembly: GCF_001515625.1. Taxonomy (NCBI): domain Eukaryota; kingdom Metazoa; phylum Chordata; class Actinopteri; order Cypriniformes; family Cyprinidae; genus Sinocyclocheilus; species Sinocyclocheilus rhinocerous. Next base: position 303,555 of record NW_015640057.1, read on the forward strand.
TATAATGTTACACAAGATTTCGATTTCAAATAAATGCTTCTGTTTTGAACTTTCTATTCATCAAAAAATCCTGAAAAAAGTATCATCATAGTTTCCACAAACATCTTAAAGAGCAAAAACTGTTTTAAGCATGGATAATAATAAGAACCATTATTAATAACTGAGCATTAATACAAATTCATAATAATTGGCACCAAATCAGCATATTAGAATGATTTCTGAAAGATTGTGTCACACTGAAGACGACTGCTAAAAAATTCAGCTTTACCATCACAAGAATAAATTACATTTTAAAATATATATAAAAAAAAAATTATAATAAAAAAAATTATTTTGAAGGGGAAAGAAGACACGCTGACAGGGTTTTTGGAGCCAATACATTTTGGTGACAGTCTGTGAGTGTCCCTTTTCAATTAAATACTTATTCTGTGTGAAGCTGCTGAAATATTTCTCCTGTAGTTTACAATCTCCTCGCTCTCTCTGTTTCTTCAGTGCTTCTCTGAACCGTGTGTATGAGGAACACGTGTTGTCATCCGGTTCTCTGGATGAGAGGATATTTCTGGGAGAAGCGGCCAGAGAAGACATTGGCACCCCAGGACCTTGTTTGTGTGAAAGGATAGAGAACCAGGAACGACTGACCAACCCCCTCCAGAACTCAATGACAGTATGTGTGTCCAACAAACATAAATATGCTTAAAAATAATTCGCAATAATTAACAATGATGTTGTACATATCAATAAACCTGCGTGTTTGTTTCACAGGCGTCTACTCTGAAAGTGTCCACTCCTTTGACAGGAAGGAGGTACGTGCCGGAAAACAGTGTGGGTACCCCTGTTTCCATGGCAATGCAGAGCGTGGGCCGTCTGCACACTCTGCTGACAGGATTCAAATACAGACCCAGCATGGGACTCAGAGACATATTCAGGTGAGCCCAAGTTAACTTCTGTGTTAGTCACAATCTGCTGCATACACCCAAATACAAGAAGCAGAGTACCTGTATGTACTGTCAGTTCACTAGAACCACTGCAATCACAGTTTACTGTAATCAGATGGAATATCCTTTTATTGATTCCACTGTCCTGTGATTCCAACAAGCTTTAATTCCAGATATTTCAGTAAAACTGTGATTCCAGAGAGTCCAGTAAAACTATAATTACAGAGAGTCCGGTTAATCTATAATTACAGAGAGTCCAGTAAAACTGTGATTCCAGAGAGTCCAGTAAAACTGTAATTACAGAGAGTCCGGTTAATCTATAATTCCAGAGAGTCCAGTAAAACTGTGATTCCAGAGAGTCCAGTAAGACTGTGATTCCAGAGAGTCCAGTAAAACTGTGATTCCAGAGAGTCCAGTAAAGTTGTGATTCCAGAGAGTCCAGTAAAACTATAATTACAGAGAGTCTGGTAAAACTGTGATTCCAGAGAGTCCAGTGTGATTACAGAGAGTCCAGTAAATCTGTGATTACAGAGAATCCAGTAAAACTGTGATTCCAGAGTCCAGTAAAACTATAATTACAGAGAGTCCGGTAAAACGGTGATTCCAGAGAGTCCAGTAAAACTGTGATTCCAGAGTCCAGTAAAGCTGGGATTCCAGAGTCCAGTAAAGCTGGGATTCCAGAGTCCAGTAAAGCTGGGATTCCAGAGTCCAGTAAAGCTGGGATTCCAGAGTCCAGTAAAGCTGGGATTCCAGAGTCCAGTAAAGCTGGGATTCCAGAGTCCAGTAAAGCTGGGATTCCAGAGTCCAGTAAAGCTGGGATTCCAGAGTCCAGTAAAGCTGGGATTCCAGAGTCCAGTAAAGCTGGGATTCCAGAGTCCAGTAAAGCTGGGATTCCAGAGTCCAGTAAAGCTGGGATTCCAGAGTCCAGTAAAGCTGGGATTCCAGAGTCCAGTAAAGCTGGGATTCCAGAGTCCAGTAAAGCTGGGATTCCAGAGTCCAGTAAAGCTGGGATTCCAGAGTCCAGTAAAGCTGGGATTCCAGAGTCCAGTAAAGCTGGGATTCCAGAGTCCAGTAAAGCTGGGATTCCAGAGTCCAGTAAAGCTGGGATTCCAGAGTCCAGTAAAGCTGGGATTCCAGAGTCCAGTAAAGCTGGGATTCCAGAGTCCAGTAAAGCTGGGATTCCAGAGTCCAGTAAAGCTGGGATTCCAGAGTCCAGTAAAGCTGGGATTCCAGAGTCCAGTAAAGCTGGGATTCCAGAGTCCAGTAAAGCTGGGATTCCAGAGTCCAGTAAAGCTGGGATTCCAGAGTCCAGTAAAGCTGGGATTCCAGAGTCCAGTAAAGCTGGGATTCCAGAGTCCAGTAAAGCTGGGATTCCAGAGTCCAGTAAAGCTGGGATTCCAGAGTCCAGTAAAGCTGGGATTCCAGAGTCCAGTAAAGCTGGGATTCCAGAGTCCAGTAAAGCTGGGATTCCAGAGTCCAGTAAAGCTGGGATTCCAGAGTCCAGTAAAGCTGGGATTCCAGAGTCCAGTAAAGCTGGGATTCCAGAGTCCAGTAAAGCTGGGATTCCAGAGTCCAGTAAAGCTGGGATTCCAGAGTCCAGTAAAGCTGGGATTCCAGAGTCCAGTAAAGCTGGGATTCCAGAGTCCAGTAAAGCTGGGATTCCAGAGTCCAGTAAAGCTGGGATTCCAGAGTCCAGTAAAGCTGGGATTCCAGAGTCCAGTAAAGCTGGGATTCCAGAGTCCAGTAAAGCTGGGATTCCAGAGTCCAGTAAAGCTGGGATTCCAGAGTCCAGTAAAGCTGGGATTCCAGAGTCCAGTAAAGCTGGGATTCCAGAGTCCAGTAAAGCTGGGATTCCAGAGTCCAGTAAAGCTGGGATTCCAGAGTCCAGTAAAGCTGGGATTCCAGAGTCCAGTAAAGCTGGGATTCCAGAGTCCAGTAAAGCTGGGATTCCAGAGTCCAGTAAAGCTGGGATTCCAGAGTCCAGTAAAGCTGGGATTCCAGAGTCCAGTAAAGCTGGGATTCCAGAGTCCAGTAAAGCTGGGATTCCAGAGTCCAGTAAAGCTGGGATTCCAGAGTCCAGTAAAGCTGGGATTCCAGAGTCCAGTAAAGCTGGGATTCCAGAGTCCAGTAAAGCTGGGATTCCAGAGTCCAGTAAAGCTGGGATTCCAGAGTCCAGTAAAGCTGGGATTCCAGAGTCCAGTAAAGCTGGGATTCCAGAGTCCAGTAAAGCTGGGATTCCAGAGTCCAGTAAAGCTGGGATTCCAGAGTCCAGTAAAGCTGGGATTCCAGAGTCCAGTAAAGCTGGGATTCCAGAGTCCAGTAAAGCTGGGATTCCAGAGTCCAGTAAAGCTGGGATTCCAGAGTCCAGTAAAGCTGGGATTCCAGAGTCCAGTAAAGCTGGGATTCCAGAGTCCAGTAAAGCTGGGATTCCAGAGTCCAGTAAAGCTGGGATTCCAGAGTCCAGTAAAGCTGGGATTCCAGAGTCCAGTAAAGCTGGGATTCCAGAGTCCAGTAAAGCTGGGATTCCAGAGTCCAGTAAAGCTGGGATTCCAGAGTCCAGTAAAGCTGGGATTCCAGAGTCCAGTAAAGCTGGGATTCCAGAGTCCAGTAAAGCTGGGATTCCAGAGTCCAGTAAAGCTGGGATTCCAGAGTCCAGTAAAGCTGGGATTCCAGAGTCCAGTAAAGCTGGGATTCCAGAGTCCAGTAAAGCTGGGATTCCAGAGTCCAGTAAAGCTGGGATTCCAGAGTCCAGTAAAGCTGGGATTCCAGAGTCCAGTAAAGCTGGGATTCCAGAGTCCAGTAAAGCTGGGATTCCAGAGTCCAGTAAAGCTGGGATTCCAGAGTCCAGTAAAGCTGGGATTCCAGAGTCCAGTAAAGCTGGGATTCCAGAGTCCAGTAAAGCTGGGATTCCAGAGTCCAGTAAAGCTGGGATTCCAGAGTCCAGTAAAGCTGGGATTCCAGAGTCCAGTAAAGCTGGGATTCCAGAGTCCAGTAAAGCTGGGATTCCAGAGTCCAGTAAAGCTGGGATTCCAGAGTCCAGTAAAGCTGGGATTCCAGAGTCCAGTAAAGCTGGGATTCCAGAGTCCAGTAAAGCTGGGATTCCAGAGTCCAGTAAAGCTGGGATTCCAGAGTCCAGTAAAGCTGGGATTCCAGAGTCCAGTAAAGCTGGGATTCCAGAGTCCAGTAAAGCTGGGATTCCAGAGTCCAGTAAAGCTGGGATTCCAGAGTCCAGTAAAGCTGGGATTCCAGAGTCCAGTAAAGCTGGGATTCCAGAGTCCAGTAAAGCTGGGATTCCAGAGTCCAGTAAAGCTGGGATTCCAGAGTCCAGTAAAGCTGGGATTCCAGAGTCCAGTAAAGCTGGGATTCCAGAGTCCAGTAAAGCTGGGATTCCAGAGTCCAGTAAAGCTGGGATTCCAGAGTCCAGTAAAGCTGGGATTCCAGAGTCCAGTAAAGCTGGGATTCCAGAGTCCAGTAAAGCTGGGATTCCAGAGTCCAGTAAAGCTGGGATTCCAGAGTCCAGTAAAGCTGGGATTCCAGAGTCCAGTAAAGCTGGGATTCCAGAGTCCAGTAAAGCTGGGATTCCAGAGTCCAGTAAAGCTGGGATTCCAGAGTCCAGTAAAGCTGGGATTCCAGAGTCCAGTAAAGCTGGGATTCCAGAGTCCAGTAAAGCTGGGATTCCAGAGTCCAGTAAAGCTGGGATTCCAGAGTCCAGTAAAGCTGGGATTCCAGAGTCCAGTAAAGCTGGGATTCCAGAGTCCAGTAAAGCTGGGATTCCAGAGTCCAGTAAAGCTGGGATTCCAGAGTCCAGTAAAGCTGGGATTCCAGAGTCCAGTAAAGCTGGGATTCCAGAGTCCAGTAAAGCTGGGATTCCAGAGTCCAGTAAAGCTGGGATTCCAGAGTCCAGTAAAGCTGGGATTCCAGAGTCCAGTAAAGCTGGGATTCCAGAGTCCAGTAAAGCTGGGATTCCAGAGTCCAGTAAAGCTGGGATTCCAGAGTCCAGTAAAGCTGGGATTCCAGAGTCCAGTAAAGCTGGGATTCCAGAGTCCAGTAAAGCTGGGATTCCAGAGTCCAGTAAAGCTGGGATTCCAGAGTCCAGTAAAGCTGGGATTCCAGAGTCCAGTAAAGCTGGGATTCCAGAGTCCAGTAAAGCTGGGATTCCAGAGTCCAGTAAAGCTGGGATTCCAGAGTCCAGTAAAGCTGGGATTCCAGAGTCCAGTAAAGCTGGGATTCCAGAGTCCAGTAAAGCTGGGATTCCAGAGTCCAGTAAAGCTGGGATTCCAGAGTCCAGTAAAGCTGGGATTCCAGAGTCCAGTAAAGCTGGGATTCCAGAGTCCAGTAAAGCTGGGATTCCAGAGTCCAGTAAAGCTGGGATTCCAGAGTCCAGTAAAGCTGGGATTCCAGAGTCCAGTAAAGCTGGGATTCCAGAGTCCAGTAAAGCTGGGATTCCAGAGTCCAGTAAAGCTGGGATTCCAGAGTCCAGTAAAGCTGGGATTCCAGAGTCCAGTAAAGCTGGGATTCCAGAGTCCAGTAAAGCTGGGATTCCAGAGTCCAGTAAAGCTGGGATTCCAGAGTCCAGTAAAGCTGGGATTCCAGAGTCCAGTAAAACTGTGATTACAGACAGTCCAGTAAAGCTGTGATTCCAGAGTCTCCAGTAAAACTGTGATTACAGAAAATCCAGTAAAACTGTGATTACAGAGATTCCTGTAAAACTTTGATTATAGAAAGTCCAGTAAAACTGTGATTCCAGAGTCCAGTAAAACTGTGATTATAGAGAAACCAGTAAGATGTTAGTCCAAAAAAAATACAGAGTCCTATAAAAATATGATTCCAGTAAGATGTTAGTCCAATAAATTGATGTACTTCCAGCTATTTCCATAAACCGTGTTTCAGAGAGTCCAGTAAATTTGTGAAAAACTATAATTACAGAGAGTCCAGTAAAGCTGTGATTCCAGAGAGTCCAGTAAAACTATGATTACAGAGAGTCCAGTAAAACTAATACAGAGTCCTATAAAAATATGATTCCAGTAAGATGTTAGTCCAATAAATTGATGTACTTCCAGCTATTTCCATAAACCGTGTTTCAGAGAGTCCAGTAAATTTGTGAAAAACTATAATTACAGAGAGTCCAGTAAAGCTGTGATTCCAGAGAGTCCAGTAAAACTATGATTACAGAGAGTCCAGTAAAACTAATACAGAGTCCTATAAAAATATGATTCCAGTAAGATGTTAGTCCAATAAATTGATGTACTTCCAGCTATTTCCATAAACCGTGTTTCAGAGAGTCCAGTAAATTTGTGAAAAACTATAATTACAGAGAGTCCAGTAAAGCTGTGATTCCAGAGAGTCCAGTAAAACTATGATTACAGAGAGTCCAGTAAAACTAATACAGAGTCCTATAAAAATATGATTCCAGTAAGATGTTAGTCCAATAAATTGATGTACTTCCAGCTATTTCCATAAACCGTGTTTCAGAGAGTCCAGTAAATTTGTGAAAAACTATAATTACAGAGAGTCCAGTAAAGCTGTGATTCCAGAGAGTCCAGTAAAACTATGATTACAGAGAGTCCAGTAAAACTAATACAGAGTCCTATAAAAATATGATTCCAGTAAGATGTTAGTCCAATAAATTGATGTACTTCCAGCTATTTCCATAAACCGTGTTTCAGAGAGTCCAGTAAATTTGTGAAAAACTATAATTACAGAGAGTCCAGTAAAGCTGTGATTCCAGAGAGTCCAGTAAAACTATGATTACAGAGAGTCCAGTAAAACTAATACAGAGTCCTATAAAAATATGATTCCAGTAAGATGTTAGTCCAATAAATTGATGTACTTCCAGCTATTTCCATAAACCGTGTTTCAGAGAGTCCAGTAAATTTGTGAAAAACTATAATTACAGAGAGTCCAGTAAAGCTGTGATTCCAGAGAGTCCAGTAAAACTATGATTACAGAGAGTCCAGTAAAACTAATACAGAGTCCTATAAAAATATGATTCCAGTAAGATGTTAGTCCAATAAATTGATGTACTTCCAGCTATTTCCATAAACCGTGTTTCAGAGAGTCCAGTAAATTTGTGAAAAACTATAATTACAGAGAGTCCAGTAAAGCTGTGATTCCAGAGAGTCCAGTAAAACTATGATTACAGAGAGTCCAGTAAAACTAATACAGAGTCCTATAAAAATATGATTCCAGTAAGATGTTAGTCCAATAAATTGATGTAATTCCAGCTATTTCCATAAACCGTGTTTCAGAGAGTCCAGTAAATTTGTGAATCCAGTATGTTAGTCCAATGAATTGACGTAATTCCAGTTATTTCCATATAAATGTGTTACCAATGATTAGTCAACTGTGTATTCCAGTATTCCACCTATGCCAGCCAAATGTGTATCCAGATATTCAAGGAAACTGACTCCAGCGAGTCCATTGAATTGTGATGCCAGTAAACACATTTGTTCTATTGAATCATGATCACAGTAAAATGTGATACCACTGTTTCCCGAAAAATATGACACAAGTGATTCCAGTGAACTGTGATTAAGTGATTCCAGTATATTCTGATTACAGGGATTCCAGTAAAAGGCAATACTAAACTTTGCAGTGAACTGGGATTCTAGTGATTGTGATTGCAGTGATTCCAGTGACCTGTTAAAGTCGCAGTGAAATTTGCTGTGCTCTGGAATCATAGATATTTTTTTGTTTGTGTGTAACAGATCATGTGTAAGAGACCCCAGTGAATCCATACCAGCCAGACTGAAGGAGATGTCAGAGATTTTTCTTCAGAATTATGAGGGAACAGGAGAAGATAACAAGACTCTGGCGAGAGGTGTGCATGTTCATACTTCCTTGTAATATTATTCTCTTTTTTTTTCTTTAATTTGTAGCTCATGGCTTTTCCCACAATTCAAACAATGATAATTTGTTGATTGATCAAAAAAAAAAATTGGGCATCCTTTTTCACAGATGTTGCAGTGAAGTATTTTTGCTTGGCTGAGGTACTTTATTACAAATCACTGGAAGTGATCATCAACCAGGAGAAGAAACGACTTGGAGATATGGACCTGTCTGTAGGTTTCATTTTCACACAAATCACACTATATGCCTTAACTAAGCCATGAGGAATGCAAAACTATTGAATATTAGCAGCATACTTTAGGTAATTCTGTCTGCTGAATGTTATATCATGTGTCTCAGGGCATTCTAGAGCAAGATATATTTCACCGGTCACTGATCATCTGCTGCCTGGAGATCGTCATCTTCTCGTATCGACCACCGGGAGAGTTTCCCAGAGTCCTGCAAATCTTTGACCTCCCCGCTTATCACTTTTATAAGGTAAGTGACTATAGAGATAGAAAATAACCATAAAATTGTATGCATTCATTCATAAAAGCCAAAGCCTCTCTATCTCGCTCACAGGTGATTGAGGTGTTGGTGAGGGTGGAGGAGGGTCTTTTCCGGGAGGTAGTCAAACATCTGAACCATGTTGAGGAGCAGGTATTGGAATCTTTGGCATGGAAAGGAAACTCCCCGCTGTGGGATAGCATCCGTGAGGCCAAGAACTGTGTTCCTGCCTGCCAGGAGGTCAGAACAATATAACCGCTTATAACCACATAAACATGATCGGTGATATTTGCTATCCCTCTTGAAAAAGAAGTACATTTTAGGATACTTTAAAACTGTACATAAATAATATAATTTAAAAGTATATACTTAAGTGTGAAATGAATTACAGGTAATGCCTCCTCAACACCTGGAGGACAGTTCAGGAAGCAGCACACACACTCCCAACAAGAGTGAGTTCAGCAGTAATATCACAGGAGCAGGAAAAGGTGACTTACTTTGAATGAAACAAGCACTTTGTCTAAATGCAAGATGATTTCTATACATTTATTGAAACAAACCAAATGTTCATATTTTAATATGTTGTTTCTTTTCCTCCTGCAGGTGTTTCTCCATCCCCTACATCTCTCCATGACCGCTACAGCTCGCCCCCTACTGGCACGGCCTGTCGCCGCCTCTTTGTCGATGGAAATTCAACCCCTGAGCCTGCTCAACCTGTCAAAGTGGCCCAGCCATCTCTGGTCAGCACCATCCCAGCTGGACAGACTGTGGTCACCATGGCAACAGCTACTGTCACAGCAAACAATGGCCAGACGGTCACCATACCTGTTCAAGGTGCAAAACTATCTACAAAATCATCAGTTTATCATCAGTACCTTTATGAATCTGTTATTCAGTAGGTGATGCCACAGAAAAACCTCATTGATTCTTCTTCTTCTTCAAAAAAAAAAAGATCATAAGATATGCTGCTGCTTCATGAATAGCCATATAGTAGATAAATCTCTAAGCAGATCTAGACAGGTGGTGCTGGGGGAGGTGGAGGGTTTCAGAATAATGACTAGCTTACAGCAAACACTGAGCCAGACTATTTAAATGTCGACAAAGCAATCTCATTGGCAGAAGGAGCAGAGGCCATGTAGGAAATGATAAAATAAAATAAAATATATTTCCCTAAATGACAACAATTATTGATCTGTGAAAATATAGAAATATTTATGTTTTAATTTCCATTTATAACAGTAAAAATACAGAATATATTTTACAAATATTTTATTTAAATTACAATTTAGATTTTTTTACATCTTTGTTTGCAGGAATAGCAAATGCGAGCGGTGGCATCACATTCATCCCGGTGCAGGTGAGCGTGATGGGTCAGAGTGGGGGGGCTCTGCCAACACTCAGTGCCCAGACTCTGACGGGCACCCTGACCGCCCAGCAGCTGACGGCAATGCCCACAGGCACAGTGCAGAACAGCCCAAGCCCTGCCAAACAGGACAGGAAGAGCCCTCAGCAGGGAACACCCACCAAACAAGCACAGAAGACCGGCTCCCTCTGCCTGTTCTTCCGCAAGGTACAGTAAGATCAGTTCTTCTGAAATCCTCCACCTCCCCCAGCACCACCTGTCTACATCTGCTACAGGATTTATGTGTGCCTGTTAATGCAGCGGCAGCATATCTAACAAGCTCACAGCAGCATGTCTATTGGCAGTAGCAAGTCCAGCAGCAGCAGGGTGTGTAGCTAATCTAGTCCTCCAAAAGCCAAATGCATTAACAATGTCATATCTATCAACATGCTTAAACTGTTAAGAGAGTTGTCATGATCGAAATATCGAATATGATAGATGTCACTCAATCCTAAATGATGCCCCTTTCCCCCATCAGGTATATCACCTTGCTAGTGTGCGTCTCAGAGACTTATGTGCTAAACTGGACATCAGCGCAGATCTGCGCAGGAAAATCTGGACATGTTTTGAGTATTCGCTAGTGCACTGCACCGATCTCATGATGGACCGACATCTGGACCAGCTCCTCATGTGTGCCATCTACGTCATGACTAAGGTATTTAACCTTTTAGGCGCCAGGGATTTTTTGGAAAAATGCTGGATTTTGACATCAATATTTCAAAAGCTTGAGGCTTGAAAGGGCTTAAAGATAGAGATCGACTGTAAATTAGAAAAATGTTGGGCATGACCGAAAGTTTATGTGGGCTGTAAATATACTCATCTAATTTGCATATTATTACGTCATTAGGGGGCGGCCATCTTGAATTTCATAATATTCAGGAAATAGTAGATATTGAATTAGGATCTATTAGGAAGTATGACGTCTTGTCGCAATTTTGTGACTTTGGCGCTTAGAGGGTTAAACATTATTTATCAAACACAAGTTATTTATAGGTATTTATATAGGCATTAATAGGTGTATTTATATGTAATTGGTCATGTTCTAGACTTTTGTAGCAGTTTTTGTCCCGCAAATTAATGTACAGTTTAATGTTTGTCAAAATCGCAGTGCAATGATGTGTGAAATCAAGGCTGCATGCTACAGTATGTCACACGTAACTTTTTTTTCAAAAGAGTAAGAAAAATGGCTGCTTTAACTGTTTTGTCCATTGTTCAGGTGACGAAAGAAGATAAGTCGTTTCAGAACATCATGAAGTGCTACAGATCTCAACCTCAGGCCAGCAGCAGCGTAAGTGTATCTTCAGTGCATCTGTAAAAACAGTGAGGAAGAAGTTAACGTGACGAAGATATTAATAAAGATTGTATCTCAGGTGTACAGGAGTGTGCTGATCTCTGGAAGGAAGAGACGCCACTCAGGAAACAGTGAAAACAGCCACAGACAGTGCTCGCCCACAGAGGGAGGACAAGAACAAGGTAACACACATTATCTAGAGCTTTTGACACTGGACAGTTAGCTATTTTGGTGTTTCTGTCATTTATACGCCCACATAATCGCATGATGCGCCCACTTGAATCCGGTGAATAGTAAATCCTGTGTAGCCATAGTGCAAATAAACACCGATGTCAGCAGGTGCATTTCATTCTTAGTGATTGTTTTCCAGTTGTTTTGTTCTGTTTTTGGCCCTTGAACCCTTATGATGCATTCTGGTCTGATTTGACCCAGAATAGATATACATTTATATAAAAAAATGCATAGATTTACTACAGGAATGAAATGTCTAACCATTGCAAATAAGCCAAGATTCTTTTAATAACCATATTTTATTTTATTTATTTTTATTGATTGATTGTTACACCTAGGGGTGTGCGATATTGGAAAAAAAATAATATCTCAATATATTTTGGGATATTTTCGATAACGATAATTAGACGATATTTTGTTATTGTGCTGATATCTGACTACCATGGACAGCTGCAGTTTTTGATATTCTTCATTCTGTGCTTGTCAGTTCACATCAGTGAACAGAAATTAATATTTTCATATAAGTTTAAATTGATTTTTACCTTTTATGGGCATTTTTTACTTTTAATAAAGCCATTTTTTTCTAAAAGTGTGCATCTTTTGAGTCAAATTGTTACATTTAATCAGTCAATTAGAATAATAAGACATTTAGGCTGTTACCAAACAAGCTGTTTTGTTTGGTTTTTGCAAAATACTCGATAATGTCAAATCGCACATCGTTAAAACAACAATTACGATATTATCGCAGACGATATATATCGCACACCCCTTACACCTTATTACATTACATATTGTGTTTGAAACCATCCCAGAGTAATATTGATGTTGTTTTGTTAGAAAATATATATTTTGGTTTCATAAATTTGGACTGTTTTCGATCAATCATGGGGCATAAGTCAAAGTAATTAAATGTAATTAATTAATTGATTTCAATGTTAATACTGGTAATTCTCAGATTGAATAATCTTATAAATTTCATATTTTCATATTTAATACATTGGGTTTCTTGCATCCCAGTGGAATTTCTGTAGTTGTAGTTCATGTAAAATGAACTCAATTATTTTAAGAACTAAAAATGTGTGAATGTAGTAATAACAGCGTAATAACACGGTAACATTCAAAACATTGTTTTTTGGTTTTTTTTGCACATTTACTCATTAATGAGAAGATACAGCATGGTTTTAGTTTAAAAATATTTTTGTTATGACTCTTTTATAGGCTGACATACCACCAGGTTCAAACGGACCCGGGAATGCAGAAATCGTTTGCAGGTTGTGAATTCATTACGATGACTTCCTGTTTTTCTGTTCTGCAGCCAGTGGTGAGAGCAGTCCTGTGTCCATGCGCTCCAGCAGCACTCTGCCCATTCCCCAGCCCAGCAGTGCCTCATCCACCCCGACCCGGGCCCCTGGGGGCCCCCAAGAGCAGGAGGAGGAGAGGGCAGACCTCATCCGTTTCTACAACCACGTCTACATCAAACAGATCAAACGGTTCGCTCTGCGTTACTCTAGCAACTCGCCAAAAAACGGGGTAACTATTGCCTGTTTTCTGTATTACTGTGGTCTCAAGTCACCTTTATTTCTATAGCACTTCATAAAATACAAATTTCCGAATTAATGATGCAAACTTCTTCAAATTCAAAGACAAAGTCAAATTCTGCTTTAAAGCAGCTCTCAAAAGACGTGTCATAATTTCGCTCCAGTCAGTTCAGTGTTGATTCAGATTTATATCTGCAGCTGTGTGTGCGTTTGCAGGCTGAAGCTCCTCCCCTCTGTCCGTATCCGTCACTCCGCATTGGCTCTCCACGCCGGGTGCTCCTGTCCCACAATCACTCCATCTACATCTCTCCACACAAGACCGGCAGCCCAATTTCTCCTCGAGACAAGATCTTCTACTACGTCAGCTCCAGCCCATCCAACGTAAAAGAACAAAACATTATCGTAAAAACATTTCCTGTTCAGATTCACGCCTCAGATTCATCGAAACGTAGTTCTTTAACTATTTTTCACTTTATCCCACAGCGGCTGCGAGAGATTAACCGCATGATCCGAACGGGCGAGACGCCCACCAAGAAGCGAAGTATCGCCCTGGAGGAAGAGCAGCAGTCTCCCGCCAAACGGCTCTGCCAGGAGAATCAGACGGCTCTGCTCAGACGCCTGCAGGATGTGGCCAACGACCGAAGCTCCTCCCACTGATGAGTCCACAACATCAACACCCGTAAAGACACAAGTCGCCCGAAATGTCAGTGTTTTGGATTGACTACCGCATTTAATTAAAGAAGTGAGTCTCGAAATGTCCTGTCCACACAGCGGCTTAAATAGAGGCTTGAATACTTGAGTAATCATGTCTGAATGTACAACTACAGTCAAGCCTGTATTCTAGAGAGCACAACAGTCGGGTTCTGGAAGCAAAAATGCCATTCATGTTCTCCATAGGGAAACTGCATTTTAACAATAACTTACAAACCTTTAAAGAAGCCATCAGTTTGCATTATTTCAACTTATGTTTTATATAATCATGCTTAACGGTGGAATCCCTGGTGAAAAACTACATTACCCATGATACTGTACAGAAAATTCCACCAATCAAAGCAAATTCTGAAAAGTCTGTCATCATTTGCTCACCCTCATGTCGTTACACTCCTGTATGAGTTTCTTTCTTGAACACAGAGGATATTCTGAAGAATACTGGTAGTGTTTTTTTCATACTACCGTCAATGGCTACCGTCTACTGTTTGGTTACCAACATTCTTCAGAATATCTTTGTGTTCAACAGAAGAAAGAAACTCGTACAGGTCTGAAACGACATGAGGGCGAGCAAATGATGACAGAGTTTTCATTTTTGGGTGAACTATCCCTTCAAGCAAAGTGAGGAAACAAATGAGTTCAATGTAGCGGCAATTTATCTAAAACGAGGGAGTGGATGAATCAGTCGTAGGAAATAATTCTTAAAGGGGTCATATGATGCGATTTCAAGTTTTCCTTTCTCTTTGGAGTGTTACAAGCTGTTCGTGAATAGATAAGATCCCTAAAGTTGCAAAGACTAAAGTCTCAAATCCAAAGAGATATTCTTTATAAAAGTTAAGACTCATTTAAACTCATTTAAACACGCCCCCACAAATGTACGTCACTGTGTGGGAAGATCTGCATAACACCGCTATAGGGCTGGGACAATAAATCGATGCATCGCGCGGTTCGTGGATCGATTCTGAGATTTTCAGAATGCTTCGTGAATCTCTCTGGAATCGATTCTGAGCTTAGTTTTTAACAGCAGATGGCGCTCTAGGCTAGTTTTTAACCTCACACTCAAATGCTCACGAAGAAGAGCGCTTGTGCGTTCGGCTGAGTAATGTAAGTGGTTAAATGTACTTGCACATCGGCTTTGAGGCTTTTATGATGCGAGATTAACGTAAACACAGCCCACGGTGAACATCCTTGTAATTCGCTTCAGCCTTTTTGAACTTTATGAATGATTATTTTAGGCTCAAGTGGTGCATGCTTAAGGAACTGGAAGCAAGCAGAATACGGCTGTTTCTAAAGCACGCAGTGCCATCTGCTGTTAAAAACTAAGCTCAGAACATCGATTTATTGTCCCAGCCCTAAACGCCGCCCAAATGTTTACTTAAAGAAAGGAGGCGTTACTTTTATTATTGTAGTCGTGGAGAAGCTGTGTGTTTCCAAATATGGCAAGGGGCGTAACATTTCCGTCACACGCTTGAGGTATTCGGCCAATCACAACGCACTGGATAGCTGGCCAATCACAGCACACCTTGATGAGCTTTGTAAAAATCAACACGTTTCGGAAAGGCGGGGCATAGAGGAGCAACAATAATGTACAGTATGTGGAAAATAATGTGTTTTGAAACTGCGTAAACATTGCATTACATCAAATACACAAAATAATGTTATTGTTAGCATCGTCATATGACCCCTTTAAATCCATGATATCTTGTTGTGTTTCTCTGCATGTCGTGTGTGGGAAGATGTGGGAAGATTTGTCAAAATATCTACTTTTGTGTTAAACAAAAAGAAACTATGGGATTTGAACGACGTGATCATTTCATTTTTAGGAGAAACGTTGCTTTAAAGCCATTTTTAATAAACAGACAGGCTACAAAAAGGTTATCTAATCAGTCACAATCAAGCTGATCAGCCACGATCAACCAGTGATCTCAGATATTTTTGAAGCTAAAAGAGTATTTTGTAGACACAGAGTTTGCTTAAAATGCTCGGATGTGTCATAAGACTGAAGGAGATTTGAAGCACTTAATGACGGATTTGTTTGCAGATCTTGCTCTGGGTTTACCGTGTGTGTTTTATAAAGAGTTATTTTTCATAAAGAGTTTTATAATGTATAGAGATGTATGTGAGCGCGATGTGTCCGTGGATCTGCTGTCTTGTATGTGTGTAAGGCTGGTTTATATATTTATGCTATTTTTCTAACTGTAGTTCGTCAGACGAATAACATCAGGTAACAATCATGTTATTAGTAGAAGGTGAGTGCTTTTTGATGTATTTATTCGCCATGTTGTTCTCTGCGTGTATTAGAATCGTATTTCCTCTTCAGTTCTGAAAGGAATTTATTCAGTAGTTTCTGCTTGTTAACATAAGATCATGTTTCCTTCCCGCATTTCTGAAAAATGACGTGTTTGTTGTAAGTGCCTTTCTTCCTGAACCTTTTGCCTTTCCTGTTAATCTCTCTGCTTTACTGAGTCTAACACAGCAGCCCAGCATTAAATGATCATCCAACGTTAATAAATTTTTTTTAAGAACAATGATCTCAAGTTGTGCTATTCTAGTCTACACCAAGTCTACTCTGTTGTTTTTAACCAGGTTATAGCCTGAAATATTGACTAAATATTTGATTATCTCAGACTGCATTAGCAAACTTTCCATGATTGTTGGAACACAGTGTTATTTTAGTATTGTATACTATATACTTACTGTCTTATTATATATATATTTGCATATATGCAATTAATTAGCTTTTATTTTTTTAGTTTTCATTTAATTGTAGTATTTTTGTTGTATGTATGTATATGTGTATAGCTTTAGTTTTAGGTCATATTTAGTAATATTTAGTAATATAGAACTTAAGGTTAGACTTATTTATTCCAGTTTGTCCAATTTGTCACGGCAACATTTCTAATATTTGTCAAGTTTAGGCATTTCATCTAATATTTATTTTTGATGTATACTGAAAATTATTATTATTATTTTTTTTAATAGTTTAGTGCTTTTATACAGTTAGTTATAAAGTTTATAAAGTTAGTATTTTATTTAAAAGAGACCAGTTAGTTCATATTACTTTTCCAGTGAAAATAATAATAAAAAAATAAATAAAAAAACTGAAACTTTATGATTTGCAGTGTAGGCTTATTAAATGTTTTACATTATGGCTTTCAAATATGTAAATAACTGTTTGCAGTTGATATCCCATCAATTTCTGTTATATAGGACTTGAAAGTGGGAATACAATAAATAGTTTGTGCTTTGTTGTCTTTGTATAATACATTTTTCCCAGCAGATGGAGCACTAGAGTTATGGATTTGTATTATTATTATTATACCTTCACAAACAGGCCTGTAAACATGACTTATGCAGATGCTTCTAGTGTAATCAAGCTTTACTGTAATTAATGATAGTTTCTATAGATAGATGCGTGTAGATTAAACATGCTTAAAAGTTCATGGATTTTCTAGTTATTTCTCAAATCTACATCACAAGCTCAAGAGTGGATGGACGTCCTCATCTCCTCTCAAAGACTGAAAAGGGACAAAAACTAACACAAATGCTGTCAGAAAATAAAACAATTAGGTGCTTTTAAAAATTGATTACATTAAAATACAATATAAAACGCACCAAGCCGCTATAAAAACAGACCGGGACAGGATATGTTCTTGTATTTGAACCCAAACAGGGCAGGAGTGTGTCATCAACAAACTTCAAAGCGTGAGAAGCAGACACAAAGAGTCTGTCCTGCCTGGGCTCAAATATCGCGGGGTTATAATAATATCTAGAGCACATTGATAATACAAATCACACAATAAGCAGCAGTGAGCTGGAGCCATGTGACCTGAATCATCTTACCTGATTCAGCATTACTCATAAACCCACTGTATGAATTTAATATCGAAACCTACCTCACAGCAGCCAGGGGATAAATAAAGTCTACGCACATTAATGTTGAACGTTTGAGGGGAAATACAGAATGAATGTCTGAGAAACTGTAATCCTGTGTTACCTTGTTCCGTGTGTTATACTCTAATCCTGAATAGTGAAATTCAAGAGGTTAACTAGCTACTTATTTGCATATTCATAAGGTTAATAACAATTGGACAACCACAGTAGTACATGACATGTTTTAACTGCTTGTCATTTGTCTCATTAGCATTTAAAGGGACATGCACCGAAACGGGTCGCTGTGTGCGGAGCTGTTTTTGACAGGGTAAAAAGGGTGTTGTTTTACACTACCATTGAAAAATTTTAACCAGTGTTATAGACTTTTCATTAAGACCCTAAAGAATCACATCAGCTTGTGGAAAATGGGTATCCGATGACCCCTTTAAGTTTCTGCGATTGTACAAATGTATTAAATATTTAATGAGGAAAGTGGAAGGGCGGTTTCTGATTGGTTGTAACTGAATAACTTGCTGTATCTGTCACTTAGGAGCAATCGATCATAAACAGTTTTAATACGTACACTGTACAGATAGCAAATATTCATCTGCTGCTTTTGCTTATTTATTTATTTGTTTAAAATGTGACACATCACCCAGGGTCAAAAGCTAAAAGGTTTCACTAGAAAGGAAGCAAGATGAATATCTGTAGGCATATGGGCAGCATCCATCCCAGTCTCTTCAACATCTGATATTGTTCTTATATGGAATTATTGACTTCATTGTCATGCTTACTGTGTATGGAGTTATGCTGTAAAAATCTGTTCTTAGTCATGCAGGGATAATTTATGGAGTCTCCTATTATTAGCGATCAAACATCAAGACATTATCTAATGGCTGAATAGAACGGCTGGGGACACCTGTGTTGATTTGAGCTCCATCATCATCATCATCATTGTGGAAGTGATTCAGAGCTTCTGGGAACTGTGTGTGAGTCTCAGCACTTCTGCGCCGATCTGAATGAAAGCCGGCCATAGCTGAGGCCGTGAGTCAGTGTGTGATTTCAGCGTCTGAAATATGACCACATGCTGCTCTCGTACAGATCACTCAGCATCACTAAGAGCCCGGGATGGTTATTATGTTGCATTTGATCATTCAGTTGCTTCAAAAAGGGTCTGAATCTCATTGGATTGGATTAGATTTAAATATAAAGAAAGTGGCATTTATTCAAGTTAACACACTGAAGCAAAACTGTTTAAAAAGTTAAAAGAAGTTAGAACCGGTTTTATTTTTATTTATTTTTTTTAACATTGATTTTGTCACTTCCTCTTACTGTGACACTCCCTCTTATTCAGTCTAAAATAAAGCAATAAGCCCAGTGAAGCCATGGTTTACAGTGAATTTATAACAGCTAAAGGGGACGCTGTGAGGCACGACGCGAAGCGGAGCTTTTATAAAACGGTTATTCCACACATGTAGTTAGGTTTCACAAAATAAAACAGAGCAAATAAAGTGTAATGATATTAATAAAAACAGTATTTCTTCCACCAAACAATGTAGTTCCAAAAACAGTTGTGGTTGCAACAAAGTGGTTGCCAAGCAACACACAAAAGTAAATAAAGGTGTATGTTTGTAGAGTAATGTACAACAGCTTCGAACGTGGCTCAGCCAATCAGAATCAAGGACCGGAACTCTCCGTTTCATAATGCTATTTTTGCATATTCAGTCACAGATTAAATGGTTCAGTCATACACATACAATATATATGAAATAAACACACACACACACACACACACATTTCATATACATGTCTTTATACACTGTGCAAAGGTTTGGTATCAGAATTCTTACTGATCCCAAACAGTGTATAAAGACATATATGCAATATAATATGAAATGTGCTAACCAATCACAGCACACACTGGCCCAGCTAACAACACACACTGGCCCAGCTAACCAATCACAGCACATTTCGTATTTCAGAAGGCGGGCTTTCATTTGATACAGGAACTATTCGAGCCGTTCATGCCGGACTGGGGAGAGAGATGTTGTAATAATGTAAAATGTGTGAAAAATAATGTGTTTTTCGAACAACCTAGTATGAGAGCCTGTTCTAGTACACCCCCAAAACAAAATCAAGACTTTGTAAAAGAGCATAATAGGACCCCTTTATGCGATGACATCACCATCTAGGAAATGACATGTTTTAGGTGGAAGGACAACAAACCAATGTAGGCTTTCAACAAAACACTGGATGAACTGTGAGATGTTTTGTGGTATTAATTGGTCTGTAAAACATCCCATATGTTTAATAAAACTGAAATCTGTACATTTAAGTTGTAAACTAACTCTCAATTCCTAAAAAAAAAAAAAAGCGATGACTGACTTGGGCTCTTTTTTTCAATCTGATTAGGAATCCCGTTCATTTTCTTGCCTCTGCATAACATCTAATAAAGTTTGACCAGAGAAAGTCTAACATAAAATACATTCACACACCCATATTCAGTTTTTTTCTCTTAAATATATATCCTCTCATTCTTTAGAATCACAGCAGCAGTGGAAAGGCAGTAAAAACACAGGCTTGTTTTGAAGTAATCCATTGAGCTGATATTCCTGAAGAAATATTCATTCTGTCAATCCTGAAGTCGCACCTCACCGCTGGCAGCTTTAGGGGCTGGATTTAGCGCGCCGTGAGGAACACAAACAAACACAGCCGACGCATCATAAATATGCGCGACATTTAAATGCAGATGTCAGACAATACCCGTCAGTAATGGCCGCGTGCTCTCGTAAAAACAAAAATGAACAGAGCAAACCTCGCGAGTTTAATTCATCTCCAAGGCCATCCATAAGAACATTTCCATGCGATATTGATCAAACTTGAAACATTTAGCTGCTGGTGGACGATCGAGAGCAGTAAAAAAAACACAGCCAGTGAGGAAGATGTTATTGCTCAGAGCTTGATCTTTCACAGCTCAGGTCTTCTCAGTTAGGTTTTTCATCTTATTAGAGCTGTAAAAAAAGACACAAGTGAGACACTTGTTGACATACAGTAAGAGTATAGAGCTCTGAAATGAATGTGGAAACCATATCAGAGACCTGATGAGAGATGTTTGAGTTCACATGAAGATCTGTGATTTGTGATCTGAATCTATAGACGTGTAAGAATTTATCTTTTTTGAGAATTGAGAATTGGTCCCTAAACTAAAGTGTTACGACAAAAATAAAATATTAAATGCACTTTAACCTAAAAATGGTAAAAATCTAAATTAACGGGTTTTATTCACTAAATACACTCATTTATAGCACAAAAACTAGCTTATATGGGTTAAATCAGGTAGAAGTATCACTTTGAACTAACAATTTTGCAGTGTGCTGTTAATGTTCAAATTCTTAATAATGTTTGTCTTATTAAAAAAAGTGGCAGGGAATGAATGTATTTCTCTCTTGTCTTTTAACACTATGAAAATGAACATCTGATGCTTTTGCGGACTGTCTACGTAGCTCAGTCTTCACAGGATATTGAGGAAGAGTGAAAAAAAGCTTTTAAAGGCAGAACAAAACAGCAGTGACAGGCATCAATCCACACATACAAACTCATACAATATACTGGGAACAGGAAAATGCGCAGAATCAAAAATTAAAAGAACTCTTAAATCCGCAAATAAATGCCAGTGGATATAATAATACATATGGCTAAATAAAAATGATTTAAAAAAAAATAATAATGCCAGTTTATTGAAATTAATCACAGTTTAAAATGAGGGACTGAATTTGAAAAATAAATAAATAAATAGCCCATCGACCGAATTTTATATTCTCTTTTATAGAAGTCTTAAACTCCAATTTTGTTATTGATTGATTAAAAATGATTTACTTTTATTTAGGGAACCTTAAATCTATCAAAGGGGACAGTAAAGATATTTATATTGTTACAAACAATTTCTATTTCAAATAAATTATTTTCTTTTGAACTGTCTATTCATGAAAAAACAAAATCCTGAAAAATATGTGCAACTGTTTTCAACATTGATAATAATCAGAAATGTTTCTTGAGCAGCAAATCAGCATATTAGTATGATTTCTGGAGATCATGTGACACTGAAGACTGGAGTAATGATGCTGGAAATCCAGCTGCGCATCACAGAAATAAATTACAGTTTAACACATATTCACATAGAAAACAGCCATTTCAAACAGTAATAATATTTCACAACATTCATATTTTTACTGTATTTTTCATCAAATAAATATAGTTTTAACTTTTAAACAGTACATTCTAAAAAAATGCTGGGTTAAATACAAACCAGTGCTGGGTAAAATAGGGACAAAACCAGCAATTGGGTTGTTTTGACCCAGCGGTTGGGTTACTACCCAGAAGGTTGGGTTAAACATTTAACCCAACCGCTGGGTCAAAACAGCCCAATTGCTGGGTTTGTCCCTATTTTACCCAGCACTGGGTTGTATTTAACCCAGCATTTTTTAGAGTGTAATGTGTGCCTGTATCATTCAAACTGTTGTTGCATGTAAACACCTCATTCAGAATATTGTATCACGTATATCATTTCCAAACAAAAGAGTTTGGAGTGAGTAGGAGATAGATATGAACATAAATTAGTATATAGACAATGCATTATTAATGCATTACTAGATTCGCTTGACCTACATTTTGCAATTTAGCTTTTAACAGCAGAAAATGAGCTGAATAGAGTTGACTGAGTTAGAGTGCACTGTAGAATGTCTTAGAATAGTCTTGAAAATGAAGTTGCAGTATGAAGGAATACTGCGTTAGTCATGAAGCATAAAGGTTGTTTTCACAACAGCAGTTCAACCAGAAAACAGAAAATGATGTGTAAAAGTGGCTTAGAGGAAAACAAAATATTCCCGAGCAGGAAGTCCAGGCGGATAATTATGCACGTATAGTGTGAAAATATTGGTGTCAGACAGTGCTGGCATGCTGTGTTTGTGTTTTAGGAAGTGGAGGTGTAATTTGTCCATATCAAGTCTGTTGCTAAGGACCCTAGGCCACGGATAATAGCGCTCCCGCGCAGCACTTCATATCTAATGACTGTAAAACATGACTCGTATGAGTGCAGTATGAGCACCTGGTGTGCTCCTGTTCACACAAAACCAACATGGCATATGTATTTATGTATTTGTGCGCCGCACGGAAGAACCATGAATCAAAAGATCAGGTGGACAGTAATAGTCATGTTCACGCACCATCAAAGAGGAAAATTCCTCACGTATAAGGTAGCCGGCTTCGGTCAACACTTCATTGTTCACAGCAACACAAGCTGCGGAGAAGAAGCGACAGGTAAAAATAACTTGTTTACATCACAGTGGCATTTAATAAAATCATGTTTTTTGAAAACAGACAACCATGCAAAATATATCATTAGGCTCAGTGTGGCTCATCGTCTATTAACGCATTTGATTATAATGACTTGTACTGGATGCTGTGCAAACACACAGTCAACTTTTAAGGGTCGAGTGTGTGTGCGTGCGTGTGCGTGCGTGCGTGTGTGTGTGTGTGTGGGTGTGTGGTTTTAGAGGTGAATGAGTTAATCAAAAGTGGGCTGGAAATAATGAATGTGTGTTTGTGTTGTCAACTGAAGTCACAACATGCCAAAAATAATTTTAGTTTGTAATGCAGGCTGGCTAAGCAGCACTGAATTATGAATTATACAATTTTCCTTTTTCTTTTGTTATTTTGCTTCCATTTTATTTATTTTTAACAGAAAAGGCCATAACACCATTTATTTGTAAACTGAACAGAAACAGAAAGCACGTAGCATAATTAAGCTTTAAAAAATAAATGGACGATTTATTATTATTATACTTATTCTAATATCTATTTAAGTTTCAGTCTTGCTGGACTAGTTAAAATGTATAGGCTAAGTTGTCATTATTTACTCACCCTGTTATTCAAACCGTATGACTTTCTTCAGATCTTCTTCAATTGTTCAGTGAAAGACTGTTTCGTAGTTATAACGAACAGGGACCTTTGTGTGAGGGAAAGACACAAACGTTAATTGTTATTCACTAAAATAAATTATTCCGTTTATTCGATTAAAGGGGTCATATGATGCGATTTCAAGTTTTCCTTTCTCTTTGGAGTGTTACAAGCTCTTGGTGCATAAAGAAGATCTGTAAAGTTGCAAAGAAGTTGTAAAGTCTCAAATCCGAAGAGATATTCTTTATAAAAGTTAAGAGTCAGCCACGCCTACCTAAAACGGCTCGTTCTAACACGCCCCCACATATCAAACCCGAACAGTACTACTAACTTATAAAGATTAAGAACACTGCAATTAAGACCGATGAGCTTTGTAAAAATCGACGCGTTTCAGAAATGCGGGGCATAGAGGAGAAACAATAATGTACAGTATGTGGAAAATAATGTGTTTTTTTAACCTTAAACCGCATAAACACATTTCATTACACCAAATACAAATAATGTTCTTTTTAGCAACATCATATGACCCCTTTAACACGACGAGTTTACAATGATTCGTTCACGAACCGAACCGATTCTCGAGTTCAGCTCACTGACTCATTGGTCGGTTCGCAGTGGTTAATGGCTCACTGGAGGGAAGAATAGGCCTATCAATGAATAATAACGACCTTAATTTCGGTCTACTTCTCACACAAAGTTGTCGAACGAATTCAGAAGACGTATCATAGTGCATGAGTCTTGTAGACAACATTAATGTCACTTTATTGTGATTCTGCGTCCTCTTGGACGCTTGAAGCTTCCCTGTTCATGTATGAATTGCGTGCAAAACATGTTCGGATCTTCAGAAAGAAAGTCATAGGGGTTTGGATGACATGAGGGTGAGTAAATGATGACTGGGTTACGGTTAGACCTTTTGTTACATGCTGTAATTATAGACCAATAAAAACTTTGACCAAAAGTTTACAGTTGAAATTTATATTTCAAAGTAGAGACCGATTTTACTGGAAATTAAGCATTTCTTAAACACTCTTTACAGCAAAACTATAGGTGACACTTTATAATACATTCCATGACGGTAATAATTTAATTATATAGCTTAATGCTTAACAGTCACAGATGATTAATATACATTGGCATTAAAGTTTGATGCTGTATATATATATAAAGGTTCTTTAACTATTTATATGTTTAGCATGATGATGTTTGTAAATGACTTATTAATGAATGATATATTATAAAGTGTTACTAGGTTACATCACTGTAGTTTTGTGTTGCTGCTGGTGAAACAGTAATCCTTTACATTAGCAGCCACTGATTCATGCTCTCATACACGCTTTAATGAGCGCAGTCTACGCCTGTCTGAAACACACTGACCAATAGGATCGCTGATGGGCGTGGCCGTGAACCGTGTTGGCCAATAGGAATATCGAAGGGCGGGGCTGAACGCTCTCAACGCTGTCAAAGAATTTCCTCATGGTTTTGCGGTCTTGGAGTTGTCATGTTTTGAGTTGTGGGAGTGTGTTTAATTTGGATATTGTGATCGACAGTGCGGTGATGTATGAACGGCTTTCGCTTATTATAACTTATTTAATTCTTCTTTGCTGGCATCACTGCGATTAGCACATTCCTGTGTGATCATCGCAACTTCATTTCTGCCAACTTATTATTTCTCAGTTATGATGAATATGTAAACAGTCCCGCGGTAGGTTCACCCTGACCGGGGCTCATTGACAAGGATGCTTTTGGATGGACACTGATTCATTTTGATGAGGACACTTGCGGATTCTTCAGGGAGAAAAACAGGTTTATTCCAGCATGTCCCGGAGGAAACAGGCTAAGCCACAGTATGTTCTCATCGGTAAGTTTTCTGAACTAGCATGCTGAGGGCGTTTGATCAAAGCGCGCAAATTTAAGTTTGAAAAAAGTACGGAATTTGAGCAACATTTCTTTCTTATCCACAGATTTTAATACAAAGCAACTACTACAACTCTTTATTCTGTGTGTGTGTGTATATACCTCAAAACATAGTCAATATCTAGTTGTGTCCCACATTTTAAACACAGTTGTCTTATTGCATGAATTTCACCATATTACAAAAAATTTAACATTCCATTAAAATTGTGACACCCAGGAAATAACATAATTTGTAATTTTACCTACATGGTGGGAAAACAAGTTCTCGTTTTGAAATTCCTAATTTTTTACAAAAATTGTTGCTTCTGTCAATCATTTAACTCTTATTACCAAAGTTTTTTTTTTAGAAATGTTCAAATAATCTCTTATTTTTCTTGAATTAATGGGAAATAAAAATGTATCAACATCTATAAACTAACATTTTGTCACAAACTAGGCTAGTTTAATCTGCAACTCTGTTGCTAACAACCCTGTTGCCCATTAATTTTCATTTGAAAAAATCTATTGTTGTAAAGTGTATAGAAAAACAGACCTTATTATGGTACCCTATTAATAGATAGTTCCTGCTGTTAAACTTTACATTATCTGCTTTATAGTGGAAAAAAAAGTTGTATCATTTAAATCTAAAACAAAACCTGTCATATCTATTTACAGTAAGGCTATCCTAGATATGCACTTGAAACAAAACTGTTCTTTTTACATAATTTGAGATCAGTTTGAAAATGTCATAAAGTTATTGTAAAACGTAAACAGATTTTGCTAAATACTCAATATGCATATGATGTTATACTTGGTAACTAGGAAGTAATTTTATAATAAGAATTGTATTTTCCCACTATGTCATGAATTGTGTTACATCTGAGATGCATGCTACTGTGTTGCCTTTTACATTAAGTTGCTATCTAATATGATCTTATATAAAAAATGTATATCTTTTTTTTCTTCTTGAAATTCAGATCATACAATGGAGAACGACCCCACTCCAAACTGCGAAGTCCATATCTGTGAACAATGCTGTGCTGAATTTTCCAGTGCAACAGACTTATACCAACACCAGAAAGACTGTTCAAAAGATCAATTAGTTCTAATAGTTAGTGAAAACGAAAGCCTAGATTATCCACCTTCTGGCCTCAAAATTAATTCACCATTCTTCAACAATGAGGAGAATTTGGATGGAGTGACAAGTAATGACCATGCAGAAGAATTTTGTGACTTCTCTGATGATAGAACATCAGTGGAAGCTGACGAATTCTTACACACATTTAAAAACAGCAGTCATGACATTGGCAAAAAGTCTCATTTATATCATGATAATGAAAACTGTGATTATTCTGATGGCTTTAGCTCAGAATTCTCAACTGTACTACCTCAAGAGAATACCTTACTTGAGTTATGTAAATTATCAGCCATTAATAGCAATGTCTTCATTGAGAACCTAGAAAACACCAAAGTTGCTGTTGCTCAGTTCTCACATGAAACAAGTTTAAATCCAAAGACAAGTTGCAGAAACGCTAGCGACAGCAAAATGGCCGCCTCTGGTTTGATTGAGCAGCTGTTAACACTGCAGGAACAGCAGGTGCAGCAGTTAAAACTAATTGAAGAAATTCGATGCCAAATAATGCTATTAGCAACCCAAAATCCTGATACACCTGTGGCCACAAATACCTACAATGGTCTGTCTCAAATCAGTTCACTGATAAAACGTAGCTCACACCTCTCTGAACAACTCACAGCAGCTGCTGGGCTAGTAGAAAACCTAGCTGCTAATGTTAAACTGTCTAAACATGTTATTTCACAAAACACCCAAGATGACCTAAGGGGTGATAAAGGAAACTTCCAAATGACTGATGAAAACAGAGGCAACCCATCAAAGGTTGGTAGTGATCTGTGTAGTAATCAGTCTTTGAATGGTAACACAGTCAGTGATACAGCTGATGGCAAAGCTCATTTTAAAAATCCTGCACAATCTCCTGCTTCAATTACAGATGGGATTCTAAACAAACTTGAAATGCCCCATAAACCAAACAGCTTTAATATTTCTGCTCCTTGCTCCTTGCCTAGTATTGGGGCAATTGTGGAGGACCTGAATGCTTTGACTGCCCTAGCCCAGCATAGGAAAGCCAAACCCCTCAATGTAAGTGTATGTGAACACAAGAGACCATCTGAAGATTGTATATTAAAGCACAAATGCAGGTTCTGTGCCAAAGTATTTGGAAGTGATAGTGCTTTGCAAATACACCTGCGTTCTCACACTGGAGAGCGACCCTACAAATGTAACATATGTGGAAATCGGTTTTCCACCCGTGGAAATCTCAAAGTCCATTTCCAACGTCACAAGGAGAAGTATCCTAACATACTAATGAATCCTTATCCGGTTCCAGAGCATTTAGATAATGTCTCAGCCAGCACAGGTATTCCATATGGCATGTCTCTGCCTCCTGAGAAGCCTGCTCTCAACTGGTTGGATAGTAAACCTTTAGTGGGTAACTCACTTGGCTTTAGGCTGCCATCATCTTTGCCAAGTCTTCTACCCATCATTAAAAAAGAGGAGGAAGGGGTATCAATAACTAAACATCATAGTCCTGTTGTCAGTGAGGTGTGTGAAAGACGTAATGGACATCAAGAGGGATTTGGTCGTAGCCCTCTTCTAATTTCAATTGAGAAATTTCAAGAGGTTACACAACCCTTGAGTGTTGCTACCTTACTAAGCTCCTCAGGGGAGGGTTCAAGAGACGACATTAATACCTCGGTCAATACAACCTTAATAACCAAGCTAAAATCGGAGCAGCTTGAAACCAAATTTCTTTTTGGAAGTCTTCCAAATCCTCCTGGAGCATCTGAGACTTCAAAGCTGGAGCAGTTAGTGGAGAACATTGACAAGAAGTCTACTGACCACAATGAGTGTGCAATCTGCCACCGGGTTCTTAGCTGTCAAAGTGCCCTTAAAATGCATTACCGCACCCATACCGGAGAAAGGCCATTCAAATGCAGAATGTGTGGACGGGCGTTTACAACCAAGGGCAATCTCGAGACACACTACAGCATTCATCGTTCCATGACACCTCTTAGGATACAGCATTCATGCCCCATATGTCAAGAAAAGTTTACAAATGCAATGGTTCTACAGCAGCATATCCACATGCATATGGGTGGTCACATTCCTAATGTCCCATTGCATGATAGCTGTGCAGAACCCATGGATCAGGATGCTGACTCTGTAGATGGTAGGACCTTGGAAGAGGATACCTTGTCCAGTGAGAACATGGATGTTATGGAAGGGGCATCCGATTCAAAATACCCAGCCTCTTTACTGGACAGTGTATGTTCTTCCCCTGCTTCTTCTGAGTTTGCCATAGCAACTGGGACAGAGAGTCAGATTGCAGTTTCGAATGTGGAAAATTTGTCAAACGTCGATAAGTTGATTTTGGGGAATGAATCAGTGGATGGAGACTGCTCAACCCTGAGATTATCTTCACTAGATAGTGACCATGAGAGTGTAGGGAGAAGGATTTTGGCCATCACTGAGACGACACCCTCCTGGAACCCATCCTCCCCCAATGGCTCTGCTTATGAAAGGCAAGGATACACTACAACTGACAGAAATCTGAAATCTGCTGAATCAAAAATCTCAAGCCTACAGCCAAATCTTACAGTGTCTAGATTACTTGATGGAACATCTGGAGATACACCAAAAGATAGCTTGATCATGATTTTTCCATTTAATGAGTGTGGATCCCTAAAAAGCAATGTTTGTGATATCTGCAACAAGACATTTGCCTGTCAAAGTGCTCTGGATATTCATTATCGAAGTCACACCAAAGAGCGACCATTCATCTGCACTTCGTGCAACAGAGGGTTCTCAACCAAAGGTAACCTTAAACAGCACATGCTTACCCACCAGATGCGAGAGTTACCTTCACAGTTGTTTGAGCCAGCAAATCAGATCCTGATTTTTCCACCAAACCAGTTTCTACCCTCCATGGAACCAATTATTCCCTGGAAAAGGATTGACCACAATGGGCTCATCAGAAAAGATCCTAAAGATTCACACACAGGTATAGTTAGCTCAACAGCTTCCACATTGCCTGTACTTTCTACACCAAAATTAACACCAACACCACTTAGGCGAACAGCTAAACAACACTTCTGCCACACTTGTGGGAAGACCTTCTCTTCTTCAAGTGCACTGCAAATTCATGAAAGAACTCACACTGGTGAGAAACCCTTCGCCTGCAACATATGTGGACGTGCATTTACCACTAAAGGAAATTTGAAGGTACACCAGTTAAAAGTATTTAAAAATGTTCAGTCACTTATTTTGTATAGATTCAGTTGTAGCATTCCAGATACCTCATAACCAATTACCTACTTGCATTTGGCATCTTGTTTTCTATCTAGGTTCATATGGGAACTCACATGTGGAGCAGTTCTCCAGCCAGCCGAGGTTGCAGACTTTCTGTTGATGATCCATTCCTTAGATCCAATTCTGAGCAATTTCAGGACTCTTCCCCAAAAGATGTTGTGGGTAAGCTGCGCAACGGAAATTCCTTAGGCCTCTGGAGCCAATATACCTCTCTCACTAGTGGTTTGGGTGCAAGGACAAATTAAATGCCTGTAATTCAAAATGGTGCCATACCTCACCTGTCGATTTCTGCTGGGCAACTGGAAAACATAGAAAAATTGCAACTCAACAGAGCTTTACCTTGGCTCGAGAGATTGAGCGAAAATGGTGCAAACTTTCATTTCCGGGAATTGGTAGAAGACAATAAAACAACAGCGACGAATTGAGTTTCGTCTTTCAGGGTGCAAGCCTGTACATTCAAATGTGATGCAATTTCATATGCGTGTTGTTTCTTTAGGATTTTTGTACAAGTGTACTAGTGACATTAATACAAATTCTGCTGTTGGTTAATGTTCCCTAGTTAGGACAGATCTTCACAACTGAAGTAGTGTTGATTGTATTTTATTAATTAATTTGATGCTTTTTGTTGTTTTGCTGAGGAACATTCTAAGTATTGTTAATATGCAGCTATCATCTTTTATTTTACAATTTAGTTGTTTTTTTTTTATAACTGAAGGTATTTATCCAGTACATTTGCTAAACTCTTTATAGTGGATAAATGAATCCCTATTTCTTATCAAAAACTACTTATCAGTCAGTGTTTCACATTCATATATTTTGTGCTTGAATTATGTGTTCTTTTATACGTACAGTATTTAGATTGTAAATGTAAACATTAAACCATGCTAAAACTATTTATTTTAATTTTTTACCCTTTAAAAAATACTCTGTACATTTATACTGTTACATTGGAGGAACTGTTATGTATGACATTGATTTATGTTGTGGCATCATGTCTTGTGTATTATGGCAACTGCATAAGTTCTCAAAGCCATTTTCCATTTCAACTGTCTCTGCATTTGGCTTATACAAAGCATGAATAATTGCATTTCCCTTTTGATTAAAAGGAGTGTGCTTTTGTAATTTTACTTAAAAGTCGTACCATATGAGTGTGTATACCTTCAAGCACCTGTCTCCTCTTTCATTGATTTACCTTTAAGAAAGAAATGATTCTTTCCCTACTTCCACACAAGCAGAATTCATGCCATTTCTCTACTGATCAAAAATCTAGGTCACCTTGTCCTCTACATTTACATTTCAATAAACTTACCAATAATAACACATTGTGTTAATACGCAACGATCTTTGCCAATGGAAGATGATACTTCTACAACCAAACAGAATAATAGAGGCCATTCATCGAGCAGGTACGACTCATCAGCTCTACCTCATGTCTGTAAACCACACGGACAGATGGTCAGCAATGGTTTAGCGTTTGTTGTCTGGACTCTGGAAGTCTGTTTAATAGGTGATAAAATGTGCTATTATCAAATTGTGAATGTTGTGGTTATTATTACTGTGATCATTGTCATATGGCTAATGTGTTATGATATGGCTACTTTTATAATTGTATTTGCCATCGCTGCCGATCAGAGGTAGCTGATCCCTACTGAGTCTTGGTCTCTCCAAAGATTTCTTCCTCATTTTAATTGTAACAAGAAACTAAATAGGGCATATAAACCTGTGGTCCATTGTGTGCAGAGCTGTTCGACTGGACTCTCCCAGCAAGTTCTATTCTTCCATAGTGACACATCCTGTATAACCAAAAACATCGAGATCCGTTGAGTAATATGTCCACTGAATGTCCACAATAATACTACATACCAAATCCCTCGGTGAATAAGATCTGCCCTCTTAACTGTCAAAGTCTGTTAGACACTCTTCCCAGCGCAGATACCTGCTGACGGGAACCCAACACCATCCCGCCTGCCACCATTAGCATTATAAAATGAGCAATCAGCTAGAATGAAGCTCAACGGAGTCCAGAGCTCTCCAGATACATATCTGATTCAAACAGATGGGAGGCACTGGAGGTGTAAGCATGCGGATATAGACCTCACGGGTGACTAGGGTTCAGCTGATGTTTTACATCCCCAGATCTCCCAGATACATGGATGCTGCCAAACTGGTGGCTTGACTTCTTCCTAAAATGAAAATGACAATATGGAATTATTTCACATAATGTATGAACCATTTCTTGGCTAAACAGTTCATATCATAAGTAAGTAGAAACTCACAAAACCTGTCATCTGCATGCATGTCCGGGTCCTATTTTACCCCAATATCAAAAGAAAGTGCAAGACATTATACAATGGGTTGCATAAAGAAAATAGGTCCTTTATTTTTCTGTGGTGTGTAATTTGAAAGAAAATACAAATTAATATACATAAAAAAGTCATTCTCATACTGCAATGCAAAATAATAATGATACATCAATAAAGTAATATGTATTTATACATGACAGTAGTATTTGTTGCACTGCCTTTAATTTGTAATATAGTTACAAAAACAATATAACAATTCTGTATAACAGAAAGAAAATCGTTTAATAAGAATTTACGAAAAAAATATAATAATAAAAAATTAATAATGTGTTGAAGTAGAGACAATTTATGGTTAAATGTGATTTGAAAATGTTACAAAAATCTTAATGGTTCTAAAAATAGGTTATGTTTTCCTTATGCAAAATATAATTTCTTATTTTCATTTTGAAAAGAAGTGCAGCATGCAATAAATACAAGTAGCACTGCACACATTTACATGACATTAGAAAAAAAACATGACAAAAAAAAAAACAACATCAATGTGATTGAATCTTGCTGTATTAGAACTTATTTGGCTGAATTAGGTTGCAAAATATGTGTAACCCTTTCCCATGTTTTAAAGGAAGGACAGTGACATGAAAAACAGAGAATGACACAAGAGCCGTCGAACTGTCCACAGGCCGGATAGCTTTTTCTAAGAACTCATCACAGAGGAACAAAACAGTGCTTTTCCAATCATCACATATTTCTGTTCAAAACTGCTGACATCAACCACTGTTTACAATGCAAAGAAAGAATTTCCTGTGTAAGCATTTTGCCTGCGATCATCACACTTTTGTTGGCCTGACAATGGAAATATTCAGTAACAGAGCAACGGCCAAATCTCCAGCAGGGCTTAAACGTATCCAGCCCAAACTCGACTATTGATAACACTGTGATTATGGCATTGTGTGAGGCATCCGTACGGCTCAGATCATATCTGATCATAAGCGCTGTGTGGACTCTTTGATGACCATGGGATCAGTCAGTGCTGCTCTATAACAGAATAACACGCACGGGACAGCTGCGTTTGCCATTTTTTGATTGTGACACACAGAGGGGACTGTATCCCAAATATGGTGGTACTAGTGTAGCTTTGCCAAGCCTTTGATTGATATAAATTATCATTTAGCTCTTTTCAAAAACTCTTGATTAATTTTCATTAAATTATTTTATGTTAATGGAATTTAGTTGGAGTGATTTATTCAGTAGTTAGAGTGCTTTTATTATTACTTTATGCAGTTTGATATTTCCCAGTTCAGCTTTAGTCTTTTAAAAACATTGGTCACACTGTATTTTAAGGTCCAATTCTCACTATTAACAAACCATTACCTACACTTTTACCTCAATGAACTTCTTATTCACTGCTTATCAATACACGGTAAAAAATGACCGTGAATTTAACGGTAAAAGACTGTAAAAATGCTACAGTAAAAACCTGTTAAATATTTAACGGTAAATTCCCCTACTATATACGCTGAAAAACTGTATTGGACATTAAATGTAATTTCACGGTAGTATACCGTTTTTGGAAGTGAAAAAAACTGTATAATTTACAGTGAATAACCGTAAATAGTAGGGTCATTGTTAAATTTAGGTATTGGATAGGATTATGGATGTAGAATATGGTCAGCAGAATATGTGCTTTATACTAATAAACAGCCAAAATGTTCATAATATTTATGCTAATAAGCAACTAGTTAATAGTGAGAATTGGTTCCTATACTAAACTGTTACCAAAACTTTTAGGGTCAAATATGAAATTTGAATATTAACTACACTTTTGCTTCGTGATCATGAGTGATCTTTGCATATCTTGGCAGCACAATGTTGAGTGGTTATTGAGTTGTTCTTGTTGATCTCTTGGACGTTGAATGTCTCTGCAAAAGGCTGCAATACACTACAGAACTTTTAGAATCACAACAGATTTTAAAACACTATAAACTTGCCGGTTTTGTAAAGCATTACATGGGAAAAATTGGGCATCATACAGTACACTAAAGCAGGTTCCCACACTACCAGACTTCCAAACATAACTCACACAGAAACATGTGCATTGTTGCTAGAAGACGTATGACAAATGAAAACGATGTGTTCTAAAATCAGTTTAGAATATCAAACATGTCTGATATCCTCTGACTCGATATGATCAAAGTCTGAAGCTAAAAATCATCTGTGACAATCATACACTATGTGATTTTCAGCCTTAAAGGAATTACTTCACCCAAAAATAAAAAAAATGTACTCACCCTCAGGCTCACCTCTCGAACAGATTTAGAGAAACGGATCATGGCATCACTTGCTCACCAGTGGATGCTCTGCAGTGAATGGGTGCCGTCAGAATGAGAGTCTGATAAAAAACATCCCAATAATCCACAAGTAATCCACACCACTCCAGTCCATCAGTTAACATCTGGAGAAGTGAAAAGCTGCATGTTTGTCAGAAACTAATGTATCATTAAATCATTGCTTTCACAAATGAAAAAGTCATCTAGTCTGAATCAGGAGAGAAATATGCACAGATAAAGCACCGTTTAGAAACTAAAACAGTCCAAATTATGGACTCCTATTTTAGCCAAAAGTTTAAAATTAAAATGTTTTAATGATGGATTTGTTTCTTACAAACACTCAGCTTTTGGCTTGACAAGACGCTAACTGATTAACCGGAGTGGTGTGGATTACTTGTGGATTATTGTGATGTTTTTATCAGCTGTTTGGACTCTCATTCTGACGGCACCCATTCACTGCAGAGCATCCATTGCTGAGCAAGTGATGCTAAATTTCTCCAAATATGATGAGGAAACAAACTCATCTACATCTTGGATGGCCTGAAGGTGAGTCAGTTTTTAATTTTTGGGTGGACTGTTCCTTTAAAGCATTGGTAGGTGGCCATTAATGTGTTCTGGATGGTTGCTAGGGTGTTGTGACTGTTACTACTGTATGACGTAACCAAACGTCTGATGTCTGAGTTAAAAGTGACCACTCATATCTACCATGAAGTTCTTGTACCAAGATATAGCTGAGTCACAATATTATGTAGTTGCTAGTGTGTTCTAGCTGGTTGCTAGGGTGTTATGGTTATTTTTATAGGTTGTTACTTAAAATAATTTACCCCAACTCTCTATATTATGATGAGATCTCATTCACATCTGTATCACACATGGGTGATTCTATAATTGGAGATACATTTGGCATTGCAGAAAGTTAAGAAAAAAAACTTTTCACTAACAGATTTTTTTTTTCAGTATCTTATTGAAAATATTTAATTTTAATAATTCAGTGCTTGCCAAACACACGTTACTTCCTTTTTTTTACTTTTAATGAAAAAACAGATGTCTTTATGGTATTGTTTGTCAACTCTGTTACAGACAAATTAGCCAATGTGTAGAAATAACAATAAATCATAACAGGAATGAGATGTTGATACACGTGCTCTATTGCCCATTTGATGGGATAGATAGATAGATAGATAGATAGTAGGGGTGTAATGGTACACATATTCATACCGTACGGTTCACGGGGCAAATTCCAAATGGAAGTGATCATCCCTATGCCTTTGAAGGACAGAGCCCTTGGAGTGGGGACTTTGGAGTGAGCAGGGCACGTGCGTGCCATTATGTAGTCGTTTGGAATGCACTTGGCAAAGGGAGCGACGTCATTTTCTCATTATCTTCAGCTGGGATATTCCCATGACAACGCAGCACGGTGTCCGTCAGCTGATTCGCTGACGTACACCGGCATAAAAAATATCCATTTTATATTTTAAAAAGTTTTATATATATTAGTTCCCTTCCAAGGGAACTTCGAACTGCGTCCTCTAGAGGTTGCTATGAGGAATACCTTCAGCGTGACCGGTGTCTGAAGCATACATCTAAACACAACAATAACATTGGCCGGCGACAGCCTGTGACGTCATCACCTGGCGCAACCACAGTATAAAAGGGCACCGGGAGAAAACGTCATCTTCTTCTTCGTCTTCAAGGACTGTTTTGTTTGAAGCATGCATTTCCGGTAAGAACGATTATTCTTCTTTACTATGGCGAGCACTAGTAAGGCGTTTAAGAAGTTTGTGGATCCGTGTCCTCGTTATTTGACACCTGATGACACACACGATCTTTGCGTCTTTTGTTTGGGCGAAGAGCATGCGCGCGATGTCCTCGAGGGGGCATCTTGCGTGCATGTGTGCTTTTTCCTATGAAAAATCTCCGTTCTTGTTTGTCTCTCTTTTCGAGGAAAGAGGGACAGCCATCAGCTCCCCATGGTTCAAGACCCTCCGCTGCTGAGGCATGGAGGAAAATGAGCTTGTGGGGATCGCACATGGACCTGGCTGATGAGTTGAAAAAGGGTCTTTCACTTTCGCGCTCATCAGTCACGGACGAGAATGAACTGCTGGACGAAGATGCTATCTCTCTTACATCATTTGATCCAGCGGCTAGTGCTCTGCTGGCTCAAAGCCAGGATGAGCAGGAGATGTCAGATGAGGACGAAGAAGTCGAGACTGAGTCCTCCCAGTCGTCCTGCCCCACGTATGATGAGCTGTTTGAGGTTATGGATCGCGCCACGGCGAGGCTTGACTTGCCGTGGAAGCGGGCGAGCACTAGTAAGGCGTTTAAGAAGTGTGTGGATCCGTGTCCTCGTTATTTGACACCTGATGACACACACGATCTTTGCGTCTTTTGTTTGGGCGAAGAGCATGCGCGCGATGTCCTCGAGGGGGCATCTTGCGTGCATGTGTGCTTTTTCCTATGAAAAATCTCCGTTCTTGTTTGTCTCTCTTTTCGAGGAAAGAGGGACAGCCATCAGCTCCCCATGGTTCAAGACCCTCTGCTGCTGAGGCATGGAGGAAAATGAGCTTGTGGGGATCGCACATGGACCTGGCTGATGAGTTGAAAAAGGGTCTTTCACTTTCGCGCTCATCAGTCACGGACGAGAATGAACTGCTGGACGAAGATGCTATCTCTCTTACATCATTTGATCCAGCGGCTAGTGCTCTGCTGGCTCAAAGCCAGGATGAGCAGGAGATGTGAGATGAGGGCGAAGAAGTCGAGACTGAGCCCTCCCAATCCTCCTGTCCCGCTTATGATGAACTGCTTGAGGTCATGGATCGCGCCACAGCGAGGCTTGGCTTGCCGTGGAAGCGGGCCAAGAAAGTGACACCTCGAGGCCGCCTCAACGAGCATTTTCTTTCCAGCCATAGCCCTCCAGCTCAGGTGAGCCTTCCATTTCTTCGTTACTTCCTTTTTTTTACTTTTAATGAAAAAACAGATGTCTTTATGGTATTGTTTGTCAACTCTGTTACGGACAAATTATTATTATTGTTTTTTGTGAAAATAGTTCATAAACAGAGTTGACCCTTTAAGTAACAGAATTGTAAAGTAACAGAATTGACAATTGTCCGATGGACTGTCAATTCTGTTACCGCATTGTCAGCATTGTTACTCTACCTTGGTAACAGAGTTTGACGGTAAAAGAATTGACAATTTTCTTTATTTTTGCCAAAAACTCCACTTGCTAGCATAAATGCTATAAGAGCACATGGCACTAATGAAATCATGATTAAAAGACTTTTAAATAACACAAAGTGTGATCAATGAAAAAAATCTGTTTTCCTTTTGATATTGTGGTAACA
>NW_015640057.1:341146-341748 GCF_001515625.1 Sinocyclocheilus rhinocerous
CGTGTCCTCGTTATTTGACACCTGATGACACACACGATCTTTGCGTCTTTTGTTTGGGCGAAGAGCATGCGCGCGATGTCCTCGAGGGTGCATCTTGCGTGCATGTGTGCTTTTTCCTATGAAAAATCTCCGCTCTTGTTTGTCTCTCTTTTCGAGGAAAGAGGGACAGCCATCAGCTCCCCATGGTTCAAGACCCTCTGCTGCTGAGGCATGGAGGAAAATGAGCTTGTGGGGATCGCACATGGACCTGGCTGATGAGTTGAAAAAGGGTCTTTCACTTTCGCGCTCATCAGTCACGGACGAGAATGAACTGCTGGACGAAGATGCTATCTCTCTTACATCATTTGATCCAGCGGCTAGTGCTCTGCTGGCTCAAAGCCAGGATGAGCAGGAGATGTGAGATGAGGGCGAAGAAGTCGAGACTGAGCCCTCCCAATCCTCCTGTCCCGCTTATGATGAACTGCTTGAGGGCATGGATCGCGCCACAGCGAGGCTTGGCTTGCCGTGGAAGCGGGCCAAGAAAGTGACACCTCGAGGCCG
Source organism: Sinocyclocheilus rhinocerous (assembly GCF_001515625.1). Classification (NCBI taxonomy): domain Eukaryota; kingdom Metazoa; phylum Chordata; class Actinopteri; order Cypriniformes; family Cyprinidae; genus Sinocyclocheilus; species Sinocyclocheilus rhinocerous. The sequence continues at coordinate 341,687 of NW_015640057.1, forward strand.
CCTCAACGAGCATTTTCTTTCCAGCCATAGCCCTCCAGCTCAGGTGAGCCTTCCATTTCTTC
>NW_015640057.1:342249-343504 GCF_001515625.1 Sinocyclocheilus rhinocerous
TTTTTTGTGAAAATAGTTCATAAACAGAGTTGACCCTTTAAGTAACAGAATTGTAAAGTAACAGAATTGACAATTGTCCGATGGACTGTCAATTCTGTTACCGCATTGTCAGCATTGTTACTCTACCTTGGTAACAGAGTTTGACAGTAACAGAATTGACAATGTTTATTTTTTTGCCAAAAACTCCACTTGCTAGCATAAATGCTAAGAGCACATGGCACTAATGAAATCATGATTAAAAGACTTTTAAATAACACAAAGTGTGATCAATGAAAAAAATCTGTTTTCCTTTTGATATTGTGGTAACAGATTTGACACTTTATAAAATAACTCTTGTTGTAAGAACTTTTATTAAAATATTTTCTTAGAGAGAGCACAGACTTTTCAGTGCTTCAGATCTTAACAGTGAGGGAACGTGACATCATTTCCTGTATCTGACATAGTTGTGGGAGATAATTCCACTGATTTAAAGGCAAAGTATGGTAACAGAGTTGACAAGATTTACGGACACACATTTTTATAAGAAAACAGTTATTTTAAAAAAAAATGTTGTAGAATTAGGTAAATGACTCTTTAGGGCTTTTATAAATAAAATGAATGAAATATTACAAAAGAAAAGTACAATAAAATATTTTGATTACACAATGATACTTGATGGAAAAAATGCACTGACTAATTCGGACAACAAGAAATCATGATTTTCTGCTGCTGAGGCATGGAGGAAAATGAGCTTGTGGGGATCGCACATGGACCTGGCTGATGAGTTGAAAAAGGGTCTTTCACTTTCGCGCTCATCAGTCACGGACGAGAATGAACTGCTGGACGAAGATGCTATCTCTCTTACATCATTTGATCCAGCGGCTAGTGCTCTGCTGGCTCAAAGCCAGGATGAGCAGGAGATGTGAGATGAGGGTGAAGAAGTCGAGACTGAGCCCTCCCAATCCTCCTGTCCCGCTTATGATGAACTGCTTGAGGTCATGGATCGCGCCACAGCGAGGCTTGGCTTGCCGTGGAAGCGGGCCAAGAAAGTGACACCTCGAGGCCGCCTCAACGAGCATTTTCTTTCCAGCCATAGCCCTCCAGCTCAGGTGAGCCTTCCATTTCTTCGCGATCTCCATGTGGAGATCAAGCAGGCTTGGAAAAATCTATTCTTATCTTGCATCCATAGATTCCAGCATACTAGTTATGCCAACATCGAGGGGATGCGTGAGAATGGTTATGAGAAGATGCCCCCTGTTGAAGAGACGCTGGCCTG
>NW_015640057.1:344237-349267 GCF_001515625.1 Sinocyclocheilus rhinocerous
TAGGAGATAATTCCACTGATTTAAAGGCAAAGTATGGTACGGTAACAGAGTTGACGCAAGATTTACGGACACACATTTTTATAAGAAAACAGTTATTTTAAAAAAAAATGTTGTAGAATTAGGTAAATGACTCTTTAGGGCTTTTATAAATAAAATGAATGAAATATTACAAAAGAAAAGTACAATAAAATATTTTGATTACACAATGATACTTGATGGAAAAAATGCACTGACTAATTCGGACAACAAGAAATCATGATTTTCAGCTATTTAAGACACTTTTTGCAAAAAAATATTATATTGTTATGGACTGTAACATCTTGAAGATGCCCCCTGTTGTAGAGACGCTGGCCTGCTATCTCTCTATGGGGGAGACATCTTCTCTTAAGGCTCCCTCCCTGCCATCCAAACCCCTTCAGGACATATCTCGTTTGAATGGCAGGGCATACGCAACAGCAGGTCAGGCTGCAGCCTCGTTGCATACCATGGCGGTGCTTCAGGTTTATCAGGCTGATCTGCTGAAAGACCTGGATAAAGGTCAGGGTCTATCCCATGATGACGTGGCTGAGTGGGTCGCACCACAGATCTTGTTCTCCGTGCCACTAAGCAGGCCGCCACTGCCATTGGCAGATCCATGGCGGCCATGGTAGTTACATAGAGGCATCTGTGGGTGAATCTGGCGGATGTCGGGTCGATAGAGAAGGGGTTTCTTCTTGATGCGCTAGTTTCCCCTTCTGAGATTTTCGGCACTTCCGTTGAGACGGTGGTCGAGAAGTTTAAGGAGGCAAAGATGTGCTCGGCTGCCTTTAAATCCTTCATTCCACGAAGGTCCAGGTCTGAGCTCGAACAGCAAAGGGGTCCTGGCCCGTCTCAATCTAAGGATCAAAGGCGGGCTCAGAAGACTAGTGTCGCGACTCGAAAAAAAATGACTTCGGACACCAAATGTACCTGCAATTATAGAATCACTCACAAGTTTAATCTAGAAGATATAAAAGTATAAGAAGGATTAATATGCTTATGATTATGAAATATGATTTTATTGATTAAAATGGAATTGATTGATTAATACATCAGATAAATTAGGACATTTTGCCATTCATTTCATATCTGATTAAACTCAAAATATGACGTTAAAGGGATAGTCCACCCAAAAATTAATATTTGTGTTTGTACAATGTAATTCAATGGGGTCCAAAACAGTTTTGGACAGTTTTCAAATGATCTTCTTTATTGGAACTGCCTTATTAACCTTGAACGATTTGTTAAAGATATTTCAAACATGGTCAATATGTTTTCATTCTCCGGCTCCTTCAAGATCTATGATGACTGTTTATAGCTGTGTGTCAAACAGCAGTGAACTGAATAAAATAGTGCTTATCTGACTAATCTCTGCGAATACGACAGCTATGGAGAGCAGCTCTCCTTGACACTGAATCAAACCCCAGAAATGTATGCAGAAATATAGGCAAATGTGCTGTTATCCATAGGAATCAGTCATTTGTAAATGCCAGTGCATCTGTGGCCTAATAAAGTGTGATATGAGCGGCGTTGTGATGCACAGAGAGTGGATGTATTGCAGTGATGAATGGCCTCATGCCTCTTTGTGTCTGTATTCCTGTAATTAGCTGCCCTTATCCAAGTGTCATTGCTATGAGGTCATCGTGCTAGGTGCTCTCATAGCTGGTCAGATTTAGCGTAGCTATGCTATTTTGTCTGTCAAAGTAAAACAAACCATGTGTGTTTACATTTGAATATGTTATTAATACTTAATGTACACTGCTAAAGAAGTAGCACTGCAAAATTAAAACGTTTCCATTAACATGTATAACCAGGCGTGATGCAGATGTTTTCAGAACATTTGTCCACACTTGAAAGCAAAAATACAGCATGATGGGATATAAGTGCAGTAAAAAGTTTGTTATTAAATGATATTTGATGTTATAAATATTGGTATGCAGAATGAAACTTTGGACCAATGACATTTTGCTGTGGGCAGAGCTACTCAAAAACTCAGAGGCCATATTTTTGTTGTTGTTTAAACATGTCTATATAGTTTTTATAAATTTTATTTCAGTTGTAATTTTTTCTGTTTTTTATTTTAATAATTGTTTAATTATTTAATAAGCAAGTTAATCTAATAACAATGATTTTAGTATTTTAGTATGTTTTGGTGTATACAGTATTTTAGTAAGTTAAACTAAATGAAAATGAGAAATGTTGCTTTGAGAACTAGCTGAAATAATAAAGTGTATTTATTTATTTTTGTTGTATTTAAAGGCAGAGTAAGTGATTTCTGGTAGCCAATGTTGATATTTGAAATCACCAAAACAAACACGCCCCTACCCCAAGAGGGTCTTGCCCCTATTTTGATAGCTCCGCCCCACATATACGTTCAGAAGACTAGTGTCGCGACTCGCGCCACTCCCCCACCTGCGGGTAGGGCTCAAAAGGGGCGTGGGTCTAAGCGTGACAGGCAAGATTTGAGGGACGTGATTCTCACGTTCTCAACACTCTCGTCTGGACCAGAGTAAAACCTGAGCCAACTACTCACTTCCCTCTGAGAGTATTACATCTGCTCTCATCTTCCTCCCCTTAATTCCCCTAAAAAAGCTTCCCTCCTGACTGAGGTTAGGTAGGAGCCTCCTGGGCTTGCATTGCAGTCTCTTATGCTGGGCCTATGATGTTTTAGGCTAGTTTCTATGTCTCATAGAACTACCTACTGATGCTTTTAAGAGTGCTCATTTAATTTGGATTTGTTGTCATTCTCTCCAATTAATCATAACTCTGATAATGCATTGACTGGGGTGAGCCACTAGATGTCAATGGAGGGCATCTATTGCACAAACTGTTTTAAAGGCAGAGTAAGGGATTTCTGGTAGTCAATGTTTATATTTGAAATCACCAAAACAAACACGCCCCTACCCCAAAAGGGTCTCGCCCCTATTTTGATAGCTCCGCCCCACATATACATACGCAACCCAGGGAACGATTAGTTCTGTGAAACAAAGCAAAACCAATGTTACACCGTGTCTACGGACGTGAGCGGCGCGGCGCAACAAATCCCGACAGAAAACTGCTGCCGGGTTCTATTTATGACGTGCTGATACAAATTTCAAATGGTTTTCAACGGTCGTTTGATCGTGTCCAGTGTAGGCAGACTTTAGCTGTTGTAGACACGGTGTTACTCACCTATTGAGAAGAAACAAAGCAACCTCTGCGTCCGATCGCAGGCCTCCGCTCCTTGAGTTCTCTCCAGCGCTGGAAAGCTGATCTGATATTTACACGGGTCCTACTTCTTGTCTTATCGTTCCGCAGACGTTTTCCTCTTATGTTTTTTATCCGCCATTTCTATCTTTCTGTCGCTCGGCTCGGCTAATGTCCGTCCCGTGCACTGAACGCGCTCTCCTCCACATCACGAGTAGACACGCCCCTTATTGCTGATTGGCTACAAGTTTGTTTTGCGATTTGGCCCGAATCAGTTTTCTAAAGTGTTTTTGAAAAATCACATACCCTGCCTTTAATTTGATCTTATTTCATTTAACATTTAGTTTATTTTATAATAAGTAATAGCCCTGATTTTAATCAATAAAATAGCCAACATACAGCTTTTCAGTCACTTTTTATTAGGTTAAATACAAATTTATTAGGTTTCCATTCCAAGAAAAAATGTTTAAGACACTACAACCTATTTTTAAAAATAAATATATCTTGAATTATGTTTATTTTTCATACCCCACTGGCAAGTTTGTTTGTTTTGTTTTTTTCTAGTTTTAAAATGATTTTGAATACTGGAAAACAAAAGTAAACAAAAATAAAAGCAAACAAAAGCTTTACTGGAAAACAAATCAAAAATAATTAATACATACTTAGGCCTGTTTACACTAAAGATGACAACTATAACTATAAAGTTTTAATAGTAGTTCTGCTAATTCTGTGAGAATAAGGTAGTGAACACCACAACTGTAATGATAACAATATCATTGGAATCGCTTTTAGAATCTTCCATTTTTTCAGATGATGAATGATAAAACATTGTCAGTCAATCAGAATCCACTCAAATTGAAAGAGTTTGAACATTTAAAGCAGCAGGAGCTTAGAATAAACAGAACATTATTGTACGTTGGTGTGGATGCTAAAGTTATTGTTCTTTGTGTGAACGGGCCTTAAATAATTATTTTTAATGTATTTTTTATTCCTCCCCTTAATTCCCCTAAAAAAGCTTCCCTCCTGACTGAGGTTAGGTAGGAGCCTCCTGGGCTTGCATTGCAGTCTCTTATGCTGGGCCTATGATGTTTTAGGCTAGTTTCTATGTCTCATAGAACTACCTACTGATGTTCCGGACCCCAGTGCTCTTCGGACTTCGCCTCCAGCCTATATCCATAAGCCTGAGTCATGCGCAGGAGCCATGGTTGGTGAGTACGATACATTTCATCTACTCTACTGCTAGTTTTTGTGTATTCAATACTAGCCTTTTTCTGCAGCACTACTCGGACCTGTTCTGTTTTCTGACTTTTTAGGCTTGACCCCCCTGCTAAGTCAGGGCCTCCTGCTGTTGACCGATTATAGTGATGGTTTCACTCATCGGTTCTGGATCCAGGCTGGTGATAGCCCTCATCTTCGGCTTGGACACGCAGCCTGGGCTTCTGCGGAAGCCTCCCAGCATCAGGTCCACAGTATAACGCTGAAACCTCAGGACCTGCGGGTCCTTCTCGTGGGCTAGTACTCTTTTGAGTACATGCTTCATGACATGCTCCCTATCCTCTGACCTGGGTGCGCTAGTCATCTCTCACCCTGAGGGGTCTCCTGAGATTTTAGTATTTCCTTAACCATCATGCACGTTCTCTGAGCTAGAGCTCCTCTCACTGAGGCATTGAGGACCTCAACACTCCATAGACGGTCAGGCCCACGGGTCCTCCCTGTCACACTGCCCTTATGGTTTGAACCAGTAATCGCCCCTCTGCAGAGTGGGTTTGAGTACACTGCGTTCCCTGAGGTACGAGGGATTTGTGTTTCTGTGGAAACCCCTCTTT
>NW_015640057.1:349326-350907 GCF_001515625.1 Sinocyclocheilus rhinocerous
TGCACCAGTGGACTGTCTCTTATTGGGCCCTGCTGGGTTACCCCTTCTAATCTAGTGCCTCCTTCTGGTCGAGCTGAGAAGTGCTCCCCTCAATGTGGGGGTTAGCTATGAGTCGCTCCCAGTATTTGTTGTAAGGGCCCGCCTCAGCTTGAGAGCTGAGAGCGCTGCTCCCGAAAAACCTGCATTTGCAACGAACTGAGTGTTAGGCCCGTCTCTGTCGCCTCCTTGGTCTGTTGCCTTTATTTTGGGACCCTGTTGCTCCCTGTAGAAATGTGTGATCCCCTTCTAGCAGGATCCCATTTCGGATGTCCCATTTCCGATCTATCTGCTCCCCGGACATGGCTGTGCTCCCTTCACTGCAGGAGGGTCCCTTTGAGCTCACTGGTCCTGGGCAGACTGGGTGAGTCCTCCTCTCGACTTGAGAGTTAGGTCCTCTGACCCTGGGCTATTGATCGCTTCAGTCGAGCTGGGTTCCTCTCTCTCCTCGCAGTGACATCAGGTAGTTGGGCCGCTTGCTGCTTCCCTGATAAGCTGCCTCTATTTGGGTCCAGCCAGGCAGTGCTCCCCTCACCTCGGAGGGTAATCTTTGAGCCTGCCACTCCCGATTGAGCGTCTGTGGACTTCTCTCATTGAGTCCTCCGCTCATTTGAGCTCCACTGAGTAGCAGCCTCAGGTTGTTAGGCCTCTCTCTGCCTCCCTGTTGAGCTGCTCTGCTTGTGGGTCGAGTGAGCTAGCTGTGCTCCCCTCACCATGAAGGGCCTCTTGCAAGTGCGCCGCTCCCTTCTAGGCATCTGTGAGCAGATGCTTCGGATTCTGTTCTGTGAGCGTGTAATAATCACCTAGGGCTCCTAGGCTGGTTTATACAGTTTCAGTTTCCCCCTAAGCAACAGTGTTTCTAAATCCATGCTATGGTAAGTGCACACGCTGAGCTCTGTGCACTTTCTAAAATCCACATTGTGGTAAGTGTGCACGCCAAGCATTCTGCGTACTTTCTAAAATTCTGTATGGTAAGGCTTACGCGCTGTCAGCCTTGTTCCCTTTCTCTGAGTTGGTTAAGGCCCCAGTTCTCGCCTTGGGCTCCACTCAACTTATGTATCTCTGTTGATACATTTCTGAGCAGGGTGTTGCTACCAAAGATCTGTCGAGTCAGTTCTTTGAGCAGGTTTATTTGGAACCAGCGGTAGCCCCCCTGGGATGGTTCCCTGAGAAGGGAACGAGACACTGAGTCCTCTAGCTCCCTTGCCATGCTTGGGACGTAAGCTTCAGACGAAGAAGCGGATGACATGTTCTCCCGGCGCCCTTTTATACTGTGGTTGTGCCGGGTGATGACGTCACAAGCTGTCGCCGGCCAATGTTATTGTCGTGTTTAGATTTATGCTTCAGACACCGGTCATGCTGAAGGCGTTCCCCATAGCGACCGCAGAAATAGCGACATCAGCTGATGGACAACGTGCTGCGTTGTCACGGGAACATCCCAGCTGAAGATAATGAGAAAATTACGTCACTCCCTTTGCCAAGTGCATTCCAAACGACTACATAATGGCACGCACGTGCCCTGCTCACTCCAAAGTCCCCACTCCA
>NW_015640057.1:351067-355298 GCF_001515625.1 Sinocyclocheilus rhinocerous
CAGACAGACAGACAGACAGACAAAAGATAGATAGATAGACAGACAGACAGACAGACAGACAGAAGATAGATAGATAGATAGATAGATAGATAGATAAGACAGACAGGCAGAAGATAGACAGACAGACAGACAGATGATAGATAGACAGATATATATTAATTAACTACATGTACTTACTATATGGTTAGGGTTAGGATTAGGGTTACGTGCATGTAATTATGCATAATTAATTGTAATTATAATAGTAAGAACATGTAACATGTGTAACAAGGACACCTTAAAATAAAGTGTTATCGTAGGTAGTATACTATACTTGTTCAGTTTTCTGAACAGTAATTTCTATCCTTCTAATTATTACTATGTAGTTCATTCAAGCTTTTATCCTCTCACCTTTTCACTAATTTATCACAGTTTTCCTTTAGCAAGTCTCTCTCCTTCTCCAAATCTTGAATTCTCTCTTGTAACTGAAAACAGACAAAAAAAATTAGTAAACTGTGAAAAGATAGATAGATAGATAGATAGATGTCTATCTATCTTTTCACAGTTTACAAATTTTTTTAGGTAGATAGATAGATGGATGGATGGATAGATAGATAGATAGATAGATAGATAGATAGATAGACAGACAGACAGACAGATAGATAGATAGATAGATAGACAGACGATAGATAGACAAACAATAGATAGATAGACAGACAGACAGACAGGCAGGCAGGCAGGCAGGGAGAGAGAGAGAGAGAGAGAGAGAGGGGTATTATTCTATGTATTTGCACCCCAGTTCCACTTTAATTTTATTTTTTAAAACTTTTTATTTTTGCATCAAATTTTCACAACCAAGTGTTTTTGTTTGTAAGGATCCATTAAATATTTTTGAACATATTTTCAATGTTTCACAGCAGCATAACATATTAAATGGACTGTACGTCTATCACTCACAGACTCGTTCACGTCAAATTAAATATGTTGTCTACGGTCTATTGTTACATTTTTGCCTTAGTCTGGGGTCAAGGACAAAGACAATGCACCTCTATGCTTCCTCCGGACATATCTCAGAATTATGACCACATATCTCCTGATAATAAAATTTGGCAGGCAATTTTAACACGACATCCCAAATCGTGAAAATGCATATTTTGTGTTGCCTTAGTCAACACAGCCCATTGTTTTAGGCCATCAGCATTCTACAATACAAAAAAACACAATGATTTTGACCAGATATGTTCAAGAAAACCTCCAAAAATTATGCATGTTTTATCAATAAGAACTAATCCTCATATCAGCATGCCCAGGAGGGACAGTCCAGGTTTTCAAGTCTCTATGACAAAAGGTGCTTGTAGTTTTCAGGCTGTACCTGGCATTGACAGTAATATATGTGCGGATGATCCTGGCTGCAGGGGCTGATGGGACTCCTGCCTGTCTGAATACAAAAAACCACAATGATTTTGACCAGATATGTTCAAGAAAACCTCCAAAAAATATGCATGTTTTATCAATAAGAACTAATCCTCATATCAGCATGCCCAGGAGGGACAGTCCAGGTTTTCAAGTCTCTATGACAAAAGGTGCTTGTAGTTTTCAGGCTGTACCTGGCATTGACAGTAATATATGTGCGGATGATCCTGGCTGCAGGGGCTGATGGGACTCCTGCCTGTCTGAATAAATATCAAGCCTTGTCATTGCGGCCTCATATCATACGCAGCACACCTGATCTCCTCGACTTCACAGAGACGATATTTGCCTCTATACATGTTAATAAAGCATTTTATAGTGCCTGTGGCTACCGCTGCCCCGGCATGTGTGCGACGAGTCAGTGTTTGAGAAATCCTTACGTTTTTATACTGGTTCACACTAAGCTGGTGTGACTGCCTTTCAGTTTCACTTAGCTACCGTATGAATTTTGAATTTCCCCCCAAAACGTTATTATGATTATGAGGATTTCAAGTCAACTTGGAATCAAAATTTCCATATTTTCTATTTTACATCTACCTATGCTTTTCCAATAGATGTTTCTAGTCTTATTGTATATTATTCATCAATACATGTTGAAACTCTTGACAACATGTCAACAAACATTGTTTTTCATTGATTTGCAACAAATGAAAATGAAAAAAAAAAAAAATGGATGAGACAGTTGTGAGTACTTCATTTGCATTTGCCAGTAAGTTTGCTACTGCTAGCATTCACACAGGAAGTCGTCCACATCCATACTTGTTTTGGTCTATATTTGCATGCAACAGCAACATGTCTGGATTCACTGTGTCAAAAAAAAATTTCATGACGCAAACTAATTGGTATTAATGTAGGTTGTCATTGTCGACAATACAATGTAGTTTGCTTTTTGTTTATTGTTGCGATAAAACTTGCCATAAAAATACCTTTCATTTAGCTTTTTGAGGTGATATGTTCGCCAAACTACACTTCCATGATTCTCTGAGATACACAGATAAAACATCAATTACACAGCTAATTGCCATTATTATATTTTATTGTTTTCATTATATTGTATTAACACTTAAAATATGTTTTGGCCAGTAAGTAAAAAAAAAATTTGAAATGCAAAATTGTTTAATGACTAAAACTAGTTTAATTTTAATTAATTTTAATTAATTACTAGTTTAATTAATATGACTAAATTCAAGCGGTCATGATTACAGTTTCTATGCTTTTAAGTAAAAACTTTGCAGAAGTGCTTGAAGCAGCTATTTTATACAGCTTCAAAAATTAACAAAATGGTTTTGGTGAGTAAATAAAACTATTCTAAGTACAATAATCTGAGCTCACTGACCAACACCAATTATGGACGGTACTTATTTTTTCTTAGTTGCACATGCCATTGTCTGGTGCACCCAAAAAAACAATAAATAAATAAATACACACACTATATATATATATATATATATATATATATATTATGAAGCAGCAATTTCGTACAAACTCAAAATCATAGTAAAATTATTGATTTGTTAAGAAAGAAAGAAAGAAAGAAAGAATCTGCAACCCTATACTTAACCCTGAGCAGGGCATGAGCAGATCATAAAAAAATGTACAAATGAGACTGAACAAATTCATACAAATTTTATGGAAGCTGATTTCCTCCACTTAATAAAAATTTTAAAAGGTAACTGCAACTTTTTATCTCAAAATTCTGACTTTTTTTCAAAAGTTGCAATTCTGAGAAATAAAGTCAGAATTGTGAAATAAAAAGTTGCAATTACCTTATTAGATTTTTTATTCAGTGGCGGAAACAGGCATCCATAGTATGTAACCAATATGCCTAAACATACAAAATATAAGATATAGTTACAAAATGTCATGAGACTTTCATGACATTCAAATCCCTAAAACACACGTGCAAACACACACACATAAAGACCACACGCACACTCCTTCATCTGCTAAAGAATCATCTACTCAGATATACACAACATCTTCTCTGTGGTGACCCAGCTGTTGGTTTTCCTCTGAGAGAAGGCAGGCCTTGAACATGAAGCGGTAGGTTTTCAACATCCCACACTGCTGTCAGTTTTATCCCAGAAAACCCAAACAACTAATAATGCTGTGGAAGGAAACGTGACGGCTCAGCGCACTAGAGCAGGACTTCTCACAGTGAGCTACTGTACTGAACAGATAATACAGTGTACACTAATTAGTACCTGTCTTTTGAGGTAAAGTCCGGTAAAGAATGTGAATGGGTTGTGAATGCTTGGCAAATGGTCAACCACTTCTGCCAGAATCTGCCAAAAAGAATCTGCCAATGTTTTATTACATTGGTGGTTATGTACTGCGGAAGTTTGGAAATGTGCATTGAGTGGTGCTAAAAGTTTAAAGCTCTAATGTGATTGAAAATAGCATACCACCAATAATAAACCCAACCCTAAATTCAACTGATGTTGTTAACAAAAGCAGACGTGAGATAAAAACTAGGCGTGTCTAGGGGGTGTAAAAAATCAAACCGTACCATTCTCCACCCACGGTTCGGCACGCACTTGCACAGCGGTTCGACTTAAATCTGACAACGCATCTGTAATGTGGTTTGTTATAAATAACAACCCGTAAAACAGACAGAGTTTGGCTAATATATGTTTCGATGAATTCGAATTCTTGCTTCCAAATATATTACAACAACTGTGATGCACAAAAAAAAAAAAGTGGACATTGTTGAGCCCGGTCTCATGAAAATGCGTGTAAATAGTACGTCAAATAAAAACGAAAACTCGTGGTATTGATACGC
>NW_015640057.1:355702-358784 GCF_001515625.1 Sinocyclocheilus rhinocerous
TTTGGCGTGCATATGATACGCATGTGTTTGGCGTGCATATAATACGAAGTTTTCGCGTGCATACGATACGAAATTTGTTGGCGTGCATATAATACGAAGTTTTCGCGTACATATGATACGCATCTACCCCACAACCCTAATCCTACCCATCGCGTAGCATATACACGCCAAAGTCCATTTTTGCATATCAATACCACGAGTTTTCGTTTTTATTTGGCGTACTATTTATACTCACTTTCATGAGATCGGGTTACATTGTTCCGTATGCTGGAATATGACCAGACATTTATGCCTGTGTTGATAGGCGCATATGCGCAGGTGAGACCTGAACAGCACACATTGCTATTTGTGTTTAAACTCAACTCATTTAAGCCTTGTCAATTTAAACATTCAAGAGCCAGAAGACACGAATGAGAACTTGTGCATGCAGTGAGAAGATTTGTGTGTGCACTCGTCTGAAGCGTGCGAATCCGTGTCTCAGAAAGTGCGCAAATATTCTCTTTCGAGTTTTGTGCTTGAATGGACAAATTCACTCAAAAATGATGTCAAAATGCCCCTCTTGGTAAGTATCCTAGAAGACAAAATGCCAGATTTACTAAACAGGGTAAATTAGCGTTAGAGCGCAATTCCATAAAAGCGCCGACGGGAGAGGAAAATTCTGCGGGTGATTTACTGACAATGCACACATTAAACAACACAAACGCAGCCAGATCATTTCCATAATGACCAGTGCAATCTACCAAGAGCAGCGCAAATCACCGCCTGCTTTAAGACATGCTTTTTGGGGGGCTGTTAAATAATGGCGCAGTAATTGACGAGCGCAAACGTTAGTAAATCACGCTGCATGCTACATTTTAATACTTTCCTTCCTTTTCCTTTTCCTTTGCGTCTAAAAGGGAAACTCCTACAAAGTCAAGTCAAGTCACTGTTATTGCACATGCATATTCAATAAGGTCAGGCGTAAAAATAACTGTGTCCACGCCTTTCCAGTGCTAATTCTTCACAGTGCTAATTTCCAGTGCATGTCTTTAGTAAATCCTGACAGTACTGTTTTAATGCCAAAAGACGGTTTGCGCTGGCGCAAGCTGTTAGTAAATCTGGCCCATAATCGGTTGAAAGTACTGTATCAGTGCACTGGATCCATGCATTCTCTTAAAGTGACAGCACTTTTTTTAAATGTTAATCAAACAACAAAAACAAGGAAATCACTCACTGCTCTTGATTGAATAGCTTTTGTAACTTTAATAAAGATTAATGTTTAATAACACATTTGCGTACCGCTTTAGCTTGGTTCTATGAAGCTTTGAACTCTTTGTGTCGTGACTTGTGTTTTTCGGGACTCGTACCCCATCACTCTGCGTCTCAAGTGTACCAGGTGCGCTACTGAGCAAGTTTACTACATCAGAAAAGTCATACATACGGAAATGTAATCATCAAAGTTCATTCGTTTACAAATCATGCACTATGGTAAAAGTGTATTAAGGTCATAACCTCATGAAAATAAGTCAATAATATGCACGTGTTATCATAATGTGTGTGAAAAGGAATTAAATTAGTTGGTGTTTCACTGCCTCTAATGTTCATTTCAGCTGGAAACTGCAGTGAACTGTATTTAAATTTGTACTTACAGGGCCTTTTTTAAAGTCTATGTTAAAAAATAGTGATGCTTAACTTAGATACTGTTTTTCAGTGTCAAAAGTAGCTCAGCTATTCCCAAAATGTGCATATTTGCTATTCCAGAAAGGAGAAGTTGGAAGCACAGGGCAGGGAACAAGCCAAGAACACATCCTCATGAAGAACGAACAAGGGAACAACTAGAAGTGAACATGTGTTCGACAAGACACCTGCATAGAGAGATTAGCCAATAACATTTAAACATACACATTTAAATATATAAGTCTTAAAGGTAAAGTACCAAAAAAGCCTTAAATTGTATAAGAGTTAGAAAGAGAGAGAGTAAAAGTCTATTTCTGGCGTTAGTTAAATGTTTGAATGGCTGAGCAGCCCTGGAATGTTATGACACTTATTTTATGATCATGCTGTAGAGTCATAAAGTCTCAGCATGACAAATGCTTAGCATGCATCTACAGCTGATACACTTCCCATCAGCGTCTGCGGGTAACATAGATATGTTGATTTATTTCCCTTTACCTTTACAATTTTATCTCAGGGCTATTCATCTCTTTATAGTGTTTTGATGGCCAGATAAAGCTATACATCATCCTCTTGTCATTTTTTGAAGCCAAATATTAATCAATAAATCATGTGACCCAAAACGGCCCAAGCTATGATATTTTGTGCGAACTGCCGAAGTCGTAGCGATGTGCACATCCAGCCATTTATTTTCAGGGACACGTATGTCCATGCCAGGAGCGACAGCACATGTAAATGCAACAAAGCATCAACATTCATTAATGCCGTGAAGGAAATCTTATCACCGCGACACATTTGCATAAAGTCATGTATATCAGCTCAGGAGATCATAAATTAGCTGTTTGTCTCACAGTCATTTAACCTTGAAGAGACTTTTGAGTGTGTTTAGCTGCCCATGAACTCAGGATACATGCCTGATATTATCATTAACTAAAAATACTAAAACCTTTTTTAAAAATAATTGAAATAAAATAAACATATATATATCGGATCAACATTCCACAGGCCACAATCAACAACCTGATCAACGAAGGAGATGTGTTGCACTGCGTGAGGCAAATAGTGGTCACACCAGATACTGACTGGTTTTCGGACCCCCCCCCGTATACACACACACACACACACACACACACACACACACATTCTATTTTATTTATTTTTTACTTTTCTTTCAGGTATTGCCAAAGCAACATTTCTAATTTACAATTTTTACTCCGAAACTACTAGTAAATGTAAAAAAAAAAAAATCACATACAAACTTTTATTTTTTTTTTAATTTTGAAGAAAGACAGGACTTTCTAATAAACAATATACTCTAAAAATCCGTGTAGGTTGAAGTAGTAAAATAACTAAAACTAAACTTAAAACGACATCACTGCATTATAAAACTAGACTTTTTTTTTTTTTTAAGTTAAAAAATACAAAATTT
>NW_015640057.1:358962-366419 GCF_001515625.1 Sinocyclocheilus rhinocerous
AAGTTAAAAAATACAAAATCTTTAATTAAAATAAAATTAATAATAAATACAAAATTAAATAAAAAAATATTTTAAAAAAACTATAATAGTATATCAGTGATACTAAAATAGCACAAAAGTGGGTAAATAAATAAATATTTGTACAAACAAACAAATAAAAGTCTCAATTCTTGAGTATGAATAATGTACATTTCAGATGACACATCTCATTAGCATCTCCAGTGAACCACAATGAGGCAGTCGAAGACCTCGCAGCTGGTCTGCACAGAGCGCACTGACCCCGCACGAACAAAACAGGACTTATGCTGCGAACAATAGAATATGTATGTATCAAAACTAATAAATAGATACCAGGGCTCAGGCTGGCACGTCAGACACAATGGGGTGTATTAAAATAACTGGCTTGATGTCATTGTTCTCTGAGCAGAGTGGGGTTTATGTGTGTATGTGTGTATGAATGAGACGGGCCGGAGATCACAGAGCTGTCCTTGTCCCATACAGTGATGAGCCTTTCAGACCCTCATTCAGCCTCACTATCTGCCCTGAGCTTTGATAGCTAAGAGAACTTTCAAAAACACCCATCAAGCAAACCAAACATGCAATACGGTGTCTCCCAAAAGGTATTCGGATGCAAAAATTCCTGAATATTGTTTCATTAGAGCGAACAAATATCAAACCCAGTGTCACTTGTGCTAAAATCCCACTAGAGCGTGTTTTAGAATTGGCTTCACTTTTTGAAGACATATAGTTAGGCCTATTTCTACACACCTAGAATGATAACTATAAGATAGTGTCTACACCCGGTGTGACTGTTGTCGTGTGGCTCCGCAGCAGTGAGTCTGTCTACACTGAATTTGTCCTGAAGTAGCACAAATGTGTGAAGTACGTCAGGGATAAGTCAGGGCATTGGTTTACTATTCATCTCAGTGACGCGTCACATTGCACTACATCCATTAAAAACAATATCACTGATTATAATGGGCTCTTTTTGCTTTTGTCATGTCATGCACTCTCATATCTGATTTAGACATGGTGTAACAATAACACTTTAAAAACATGTTTTTATTTCAGTGACGTTTACGCCAAAAATTATAACTATAACGATATGATGCTACATATCAGCGTCCACACCAACTGACGATAATGTTCTGTTTATTCTAACCGTTATATGGGTTTTATTAGGTAAAACGTGCTTGTTTTTTAAATTAACCACAATGCTTAATGCGGCAAGAAAAACAGTATGTCTGTGTCTGTGTGTCTGTGTGTGTCTGTGTGTGTGTGTGTGTGTCTGTGTGTGTGTGTGTGTTTGTGTGTCTGTGTGTGTGTGTGTGTGTGTGTGTGTGTGTGTCTGTGTGTGTGTGTGTGTGTGTGTGTGTCTGTGTGTGTGTCTGTGTGTGTTTGTGGCTGTGTGTGTGTGTGTGTGTGTGTGTGTGTGTGTGTGTGCGTGCGTGCGTGCGTGCGTGCGTGTGTGTGATCTGCTCTCAACACACTTAATTTTCACACAAATCAAAAAATTGCATATTCCGAGTTCCAGGGCACACGTTCATATAAAAGTGTGTATTTGTTAAACAGCTATTTGTGAGACTGGGTTGGCAAGACTGCTGGAACAAGTTCTATGTTTGTGTTTGGTGATTTTTGTGGAATTCATAGTCTCAACTAATGTGTTTATTTTATGAAGATATTTTTGAGCAAATACAAAATGTCTGCTGCTAATAAAGTTTTTTTTTACCTGTCAATGCACAAAATAGATATACACATTAGCCATGCCAAAATCTGCTTATCGGACTGATAGAATGAACTGAAGTGTATTTTTAACTTAATGCACTTAATGCATGTACATTTTAATTTAATAGTTAATTTTATTTTAATATTATTTATATATCATATTATAGTATTATAGTATCTCACAATATTAGAATTAGCTTTTATTTATTTTTTTAAGCTTTAGTGATATTGTTATTTATTTTTATATTTCTGTTTAGTTTTAATTTATTTTTACTTAGTTCAACTTCACCTTATTTTAATTTAGTAATTAGTATTTTTTTTTTTACCTTTGTCATGTAATATTTATATTGTATTTTATTTCAGACTTATTTCAATTAACAAATAATTAACAAATGTAAAAAATAAATATATAAATGAATGAATGAATAAATTAAGTATCAAACAAATAACAAATCCATAATGTTATCTCTCAGTTGCTAATTTATATGCATTCTATGAGTAATATATATATAGATTATCACTGTCAGAATAATCTGCCATGTAATTTAACTGTACAGCACCATCTATTGGACAAATACATAACATAAACCATCAGTTTACCATCAAACACACACAAGCAGCTGCTTATAGGTGCTGGCGGTGTATGGCAAGCCGTTTTGACTTTTATTCATTCTCAGGATATGAATTCTTGATATCAACAATTCAATTTTTACTAGTTAAAATGTTAATTCTTGATATCAGGAATTAGATTTCTACTAGTAACAATTGCTATTTTTGATATCAGCATCCTGAGAATGAATAAAAGTCAAAACGGCTTGCCATAGGCGGTGTAGCGGTGTGAGGAATATTTCATTGACACACATTAGGCTCTTTATTTAAACATTAGAGCCTACCTGCTATCATGGACCAGCATCTCTGGAAGGTTTCCAGCCACAAATAATTCAAGATGCAGTGGCTGTCAATGTAGCGTAGATGAACTGCATGAAAACCAATGATAACGGGCAGAATATGCAATGTGAGAAAAAAAAGACACTCCCTCTTTCAAGTTTCACTTCCTCATGAACAAAGTTCAGTTAAGTCTACATGAAAAACAGAAACAGAAAACATGAACGTGGTCGCTTCTATAGAAATCCAACAAAGCTAAAGTTTTCATAACGTCATATTGAGTTTAAGCTGTTTATAGGATTTCTATTTGCACAGGTGAGTCAATATTGTCTTATTTTCAGTGTGTTGTGCTGTAATTACCACCTGACTTGAGCGAGGTCAGATTTTCATCCGTTATATATTCTGTTACCTGCACAACATCAACTTCTTCTGGCCATGTTTGTGAGCCGCTTCCTTTAGAGGTTTAATTATAGTTGCACTTCCTGGGGAAGTGTGTCCTTTTACCTTTCACTGAATGACTGATGTTGTGAAATTTTGGGATCCGCTAACATTTTAAATTGTATTTTCATTAGAAAGAACTGTTGTAGAAGCTTCCAGCATTTGTTATTATCCTCTACTCAGTGTTGTCTGCTAGTGCTGAAGGAGAAGTAACATGTTTAAGGAAATGCTCAGTTCCATAATCAGCATCGTTTTATTTTCTTTCTTTCTTTTTTTTTTGTCTCAAAAATATCTTGTCAAGATGACATTGGGGTAAGTTGAGCCACCCCATCTATCTTCAGTAATTTGCATATCCATGTCCAGCCACGACTGACTGTGATTGAGGGAGCCATAAAGTAATGTATATATATATATATAGGATATTAATGTAAATTTACTACACGACAAGTAAAATATGATTGTCAATAATATCTAGAATAATTAAATGAACTTAATGCAAGAAATGCCATTAAATTGGTTTAATCGAGTATCTTTTGAGTCATATTTTGTTGAATCCATAGTTTAGTGAAATTTTTTCTTCTTTTTTTTTGTCTTAAAGGGTTAGTTCAGCCAAAAATAAAAATTAGGCTGTGTTTTACTCACCCCCGATGCATCCTAGGTGTATATGACTTTCTTCTTTCAGACGGCCGTACAACTGCCTTATCTTCCATACTTCTGTACACCAAAATGTTATCTGTGATACTGATTCTAGGTGAATTGTGGCCAAATTCATTTACAGAACACTAAATTAGAGCGCTTTGTTATGGAGGAAGAACTAGAACCACATGACACCAAGGCAGTGGATGCTAACGAAGAAGCTTCTTCAGCTCCTGAAGATTCCTCACCTCAGCAGGAGAAGTCATCCAATAATGGTCAGTTTAAGACAATTGCAACTGACCTTACGAGAGCAGAATCTGATGGTTGTGTGTTTGTGGAATTGTCTGTTCGCTGTGTTCACTTCATGTCTCCTCACAGCTGAAGAGGCAGATGTGGGTTTTAGCGCCTCCTGTCTGACCACAGCAGAACTGCAGCAGCACTGGAGAGCCGTTAAGCAGGAGTTCAGAAGCGTTAAACTTCTGTTTGACATCCCCACCACGCGAATCATCGATCAGAAAATCTCCAAATATGTGGTAAGTCACAGCTTATAGTGAAATAACTATAAACATGAAATCAAACTCTATTTCGTTCTTGTTCCAACAGGTTCATTATTACCTTTAATCAAAATGTAATAACTTGCTCTGCCTCTTAAACGATTTCCCTTTTGTATGACGTCACAAAGGCCACAATTTTTTTTAACTGCCCCCCTTTTCCCACTATTCACTTTATTATCAAAGAATGTAACAATGAATTTATTTGTTTTTGATAAAGGATGGCCACTCAGCTAAAGTTAGGATATGGTTCTTATTTGATTATTATTTTGGAGAACTAATTACTAACGTTCTAGGAATGTTTTTTTCTTCGTAAACATAAATTAACATGTTCTCCAATCCTAAAGGGGAGGTTGTATTTCCATTACTGAAAACTTTACTGGCTAACTTAGGGTAGCGTTGTAGTTGAGACCAGAGACCAGCAGTATCCAATTGCATAAACTACTTAGACTAGTCTTATAAGTTAGTCATACAATTTTTTTCTTCAAGACTGGTCATAACTTTTTTGAAATTCAGTTACATAAAATGGCATATTGGTCTAATTTGAATCTGAAAAGTAAGACTGATTACCACTTGGTTAACGGCTAGTCAAACTAGTTCTTAAGACACAGTCTTAACATTGTGACTAAGTTTATGCAACTGGCCCCAGTTGCCTAACCTTAGCCTTTATGTTAAGACCGTGTCTTAAAAACTAGTCTGACCTACTAGCAGTTAGCCAAGGGGTAGGGGCGTGTCTAGAGCATTTTAAATGGGGGGGCCAGTCGGGGGCAGCCACCCCTGGCCACCACGTAGACACGTCCCTGCCAAGGGGTAATCAGTCTTTATTTTTCCGATTCAGAACAGACCAGAGGTATCCAAACTCAGTCCTGGAAGGCCACTGCAGAGTTTAGCTCCAACTTGCCTCGACATACCTGCCTGGAAGTTTCTAGTATGCCCGCCCTAGTAAGAGCTACTAGCACGTTGATTAGCATGTTCAAGTGTTTAATTGGGGTTGGAGCTAAACTCTGCAGGACTGTGGCACTCCAGGGGCAGGATTGGACACTTTTGAAATAGACCAGTCCACATTTTTATGTAACTAACTTAAAAAGTTAGTTTAAAGATCAAAGCCTTAAAGAAAATAAATTAGATGACTAACTTGTAAGACTAGTCCGAGTGTTTTATGCTACCAACCACATTTAATTTGAGTCTGAGTCCAGGCCAAGACCTGAGGTTGAGTTTGAGTCAATACTGAGACCAGAAAAGGGTCTAAACAAATGTAAATATGTCACATGAATCTGTGCTCTTGTCCAGAGCTGCACAGACAACAAAACCTAACTATAGACCGGGTTTCACAGACAGGGCTTAGACTAAGCCAGAATTAGGCCATAGTTCAATTAGGACATTTAAGTAATTTTTATAAACATGCCTTAGAAAAAAAAAAAAAAACATTACTGGTGTCCGTCGTGAGACAAAACAAAGGAACTGATATATTTTAAGATCAGTCAGTGCAAATTTATTTCAGTTGAAACAGCTCAGACTTACATTTTAGTCTGGGACTAGGCTTCAGCCTTGTCTGTGAAACTGGGGATAGTGTTGTAGCACTCAAGACCGGACTCTGTCTCAACTTGCTACACGTCAAAGGCAGAACCCAAATGCTCCATGACAAGAGCAAAACCATGAAAATCCTGGTCTAGACTCAGACTTAAGTCTGATTTTGAGTATCACAACTTTGCTTTAGAACAGGGGTTCCCAATCCTGCTCCTGGAGATCTACATACCTGCAGAGTTCGGCTTCAACCCTGATCCAACAAACCTGTCTGTAATTGCTCCTGAATATCGTAATTAGCTGGTTCAGGTGTTTGATCAGGGCTGGAGCTGAACTTTGCATGAAGGCAGATCTCCAGGAACAGGACTGGACACCCCTGCTTTAGGATGTCCATTCTGGCAATGTTCTGGAAATCAAAAACTATTAGCTGTACATGCCTTTACCCCAGACATAACACAACCTGCAAAGCTTCTTGTCTTCTCCAGATTAAGTTCACAGCTTATTTCCTCTTCTTCAGGTGTACCAGGTTGTGGTGATCCGCTCAGGTAGTTACGACTGTGAGCGAGTAGCTATCGAGCGACGCTACTCAGACTTCCTCCACCTTCATCAGGAGCTCCTGCTGGACTTCAGCGAGGAAATGGAGGACATTGTGATGCCCAGGAAGAAAATGACGGGTAACTTCTCAGAGGAGAACATCGCAGAGCGGCGCGTGGCCCTCAGGGACTACCTTACTCATCTCTACTCCCTCCGTTGTGTCCGAAAATCACAAGCGTTTCTAGCGTTCTTCACTCATAAGGAATTAAAACCTTCATATGACCTCCTGCGTGGGGGCCGCTTTTCCCGGGCCCTTGAGGGCCTCCAGAAAGTGTTGGTACTTGAGGAAAAACTATCTTCTCACAACCCTACTTTGGTGGTACCAACCTTGTGTGCCATACTGGTGTGTCAAAGAGATCTAGAAGACTCTGACGCAGCATTTCAAACTGGCAGAAGAGCTCTGCCCATGGTGAGACGATACGAGCTCCGGCAGTATCAAGGGCCCCTGCTGGAGGCTCTTGTTGATTTGGGCTACAGTCTTGGGCTGCCTGTGGCCCAGTTACAGGATGAGCTGACCAGAGCGCAAGACTCTCCAAACGGGCAGGTGTCAGAGATGTCCCTTAAAGAACTGGTGGTGCAAGAGTTTGTATAATCAGTAACAACTGCAATGTAGTTGTGTTTACTATAATCATTATTTGATTAATTCCCTAATCCAAAATATTCAACTTCAGAGAGTTAACAGAATAATGAATCTCACCTGAAAGAAAATTCCCAAAAATGTACATTGTAGAGGTCAGAATGTCATAGAGACATGGCGCTTTTCCACTGCGTGGTATGACTCGGCACGGTTCGGCTCGGTTTGTGTTTCCACTGCAGTTCAGTACCACTTTAGAGTGGGCGGGATTATTCACATGTCGTTATAGTTGCGCCGCTTCTACTGCCGCGACTCCTGAAAAATGTTTTCATTCCGCGTCGCCCCATCAAGCTCTCGCTGGATCCGCTCCTCTGCTATCAACGAGAGGAACGTCTGTACTACCTCAACAGGGGGAACAGCCACTTTTTGGTTGTTAAAAAAAGGTGCGCTCGTTCAAAACAGTTGCGTTCTATCCTTTGCTGGCTGTGCTGATTTAAATCTAGCGCTTCTTTTGTGTTTGTGTCGCAAGT
>NW_015640057.1:367177-371311 GCF_001515625.1 Sinocyclocheilus rhinocerous
CTACCACGACTCCTAAAAAAAACGTTTTCATTCCGCGTCGCCCCATCAAGCTCTCGCTGGATCCGCTCCTCTGCTACCAACAAGAGGAACATCTGTACTTCTTCAACAGACCACGAAACAGCCATTTTTTGGTTGTTAAAAAAAGGTGCGCTCGTTCAAAACAGTTGCGTTCGATCCTTCGCTGGCTGTGCTGATATAAATCCAGAGGTTCTGTTGTGTCTCTGTGTCGTAAGTTCAGTGACGCAGGTAGTGACGATTCTCTCCGGCCAATCAGTGATCAGCAGAGTTTACACGTCACGTTTTGGTAATGGTACGGTTCACTTGGAACCCCAACCGAGGTAGTATTAAAAAAAGTACCAGGTACCAGGTACTGTACCCAGTGGAAAACCCTCCAAAAGTGAACCGTACCGTGCCGTGCTGTACCGTACCATGCAGTGGAAAAGTGCCATTAATGTGGACTGTCTTGACTTGGACCAGAAAGAAACCATCCAATCACCCAGAAAAAACACATAGCAACATGTCAGATCCACACATCAGTACCCGAACACTGTATACATGAGGATAGCCTGCTTTGACTTGGGGGAATGTGATTGTTCAATGGTTCAACTGTATTTATGTTTTCATGAGCCATAGTTCTTTTATCTCATATTTCTGTTCGTATTTGATTTTTTCTCTGCAAATATTTTACATTCATCTTGGATAATTGTGCAACTGTGAAATTAAATGTCACTCTTGTAAATTATTCTGGATTGCTTTTCTCTGATTGTGAGCACTTTTAAGCCAGTGAGTGTTGTTACTAGGTACGTTTACATGGACACTTTTTGCTTCCATCGGAATGAATTCATTCTGATTGACGAATCCAAACGTAGTGTTTACATGAACGCTAAATAAAGTGATCGAGTTGATATGCATGTTTATATGTCACAAGCTTCTGATCGGATTTAATCTTTTGACATGCGCACACTGCATGAATATACAGAGTTTCCCGCTGTTGTCGCATACTGTTTTAAAAAGCACACGTGATATTTATTTACTTCGGGTCCTAATTAGACGACGACCAGCCCATGAACTGTTGTGCAGTGCTGCTTACTTTATAAAGCAGTAAAAGTGCCCCTTCCTGCACCCAAAACCAGTCATCTGTTGATGAGAGTCTTAAACAATGACTGGTGGGACGTTGTCCTGCGCCATTTCACAGACGCTGAGTGAAAGGGGAGTTTTATAATGACTGGACACTCATTTATGACACTTTATTCACCAGGAAGAACAGCTCGGTTCGCGCGTCATACGTCATTACGCTATTTCTACGTCACTGCGCATGCGCAGTAATTTCCAGTTTCGGTTTTCAATCCGATCAAGTGTTTACATGTCCTCTCGCTCGGATTACAAAAGGAATAAACCACCCCTTACAATCCGATCGAAATTTTAGTTGGATCTGGCCAATTCAATCCGATTGACGTGTTTACATGTGACTTTTTTTATTCTGATTGTGCTTCTAGTCCTATTAAGATCAGATTAGTAGGGTCCATGTAAACGCAGCTACTGTTAACTAAAACTAAATCCATTAAAATTTGTTTTTGTTAACTGAAATATTTTACTTTTGAAATATGATCAAAGCTGAATTAAAATAAAATATTAATATTATATGAAAAACATAAAAAACTAATGAAAATTAGAAATAAACCAAAATAAAATAAGTTAAAGTTGAAGTACTATAATTACTAAAACTAAATTGAAATAAAAATAAATTAAAGCTAAATAGAAATATTTAAAAATACACAAAAAGCAAACAAAAACTTACTCCAACTTAGACTAAAATTAAAAAAATATATATATATATAAACATTTTATTATTATTATATTATTATTAAAATAATAATATTAGTAAATAGTATAATAATAAATAAAATAACAGTGTTTCAAGCAGACTTAACAGTTTTCACCCTAAATGCTCTTATATGGAAACTTTGAGCCACAATGATTCCCATAATTTTATTCTATGCTCTTCTAAATAAATTCATTTGTTTGTGTAATTAATATATTTATACTTTTGCAAAACACAGCATCCTACAAAACTCAAACTGAGTGAATTACTAGGTGTATTGATTCCTGGGTTCAAATCCCGGACGAGCCCCCAAATAATGATTTATCCATCAATATTTTTTTGTGTCAGTGTTATTTATTTTTAACAAATTTCTTTGTTTTAAATCTCCAAAACAGAGTCTTTCATTAAATGACATATATGATTGTGCCCAATAACTGCCTTGTCTGCTACTGTATGGTACCGTACATACATAATTGTCAAACAATTGTAAAAGGAGTTCAAACAAAACTTAAAACAAAATGATAAAACGGAGAGTTCCGGTCCTTGATTCTGATTGGTTGAGCCGCATTCGAAGCTGTTATGCAAACATACACCTTTATTTACTTTTGTGTGTTGCTCGGCAACCACTTTGTTGCAACCACAACTGTTTCTGAGGAACTACATTGTTTGGTGGAAGAATAATGTTTTTATTAATATCATTGCACTTTACTTGCTCTGTGTTATTCTGTGAAACCTTACTACGTATATGGAATAACCGTTTTATACAACCAATAAGCCCCGTGAAGCTGTGGTTTACAGTGAATTTATAACAGCTAAAGGGGTTTTATGCACTCCTCTTCGCGTCGTACCTAACAATGCCCCTTAGCTGTCATAAATTCACTGTAAACCACGGCTTCACGGGGCTTATTGCTTTAATACAGGTGTGCAAACTTTTATTTTTCATTTTGTGATAAAATTAGAATTTCAGTTTAATCCCTTAAGAAATACTTCATACTGTGCAAGAACAACAAACATTTATCCGTGAGTGTCTGTCCTACTCACTTCATCTTATGAAACTCCAGGAAGCAGTTTCTTTCTGATGTGATGCACAGGTGTACGTCACACTTGCTGCACTTGATTCGGACGATCCCTTTACAGCCGAGATACTTGCAGCTCCCTTTCTTCTCCATGACAGGCCAGTGGTCCGTTCTGTCCAAGCGCGCCTCATCAGACACACTGGGAGACACATCGTCTCCTCCAGGGCTGCTGTCACTTTGTGAGGGACGTTTCCCTTAAAAATTGAATATTTATGGGGCTTGGATATATTCAATATAATACCACATTTATGTACAAAGACTTTAACATTCAATGTTGGGTAAGTTACTTTAAAAAGTAATTAATTACAATGTACTAATTACATATTCAACATTGTTATAAGATTACTGTAGTGCTTACTCTTTCTAAAAAGGTATTGCACTACTTATTACTAATTACTTTCTAAATCCCATATCAACCTCGACCAATTGAACAATACAAGGATAGACATAAAACTGTTCTTTTAATTCTTTCAAATAAATAATATAAAATTGCTAAAATTATTCTTCAATTATTATAACTGACTACTATAAGTATTTAAAGGGAGAAGGTTACATTAAAAACATTAATTTTTACCTATATATTACATTTTGGTGTTAAAGGGTTAGTTCACCCAAAAATGAAAATTAGCCCATGAATTACTCATCCTCAAGTCATCCTAGGTGTATATGACTTTCTTCTTTCAGACGAATCCAGTCGGAGTTATATTAAAAATTGTCTTTGATCTTTCAAGCTGTTTCATGCCACTCAGCGGGTGTTGCATGCATCAGTCCAAAAGAAGTTAAATAAAAAGCGCCCATCCATAAAAAATAGTGTCTCACACAGCTCCGGGGGGTGAACAAAGGCCTCCTGTAGCGAATCGATGCGTTTTTGTAAGAAAAATATCCATATTCAAAACGTAATAATCACTTTAATGTAGCTTGCGCCAGCAGTTGTACACAGAAGCAGTTCCGGGAGGATGACGTATGAGATCAGCGCTGCGCATGCGCCGCTCAGAAGTGACGAACACGGAAGTGCAGGTGAGAGATCAAAACAAAACAACGGTCACTAATTAGAAGTACAAAACGAGGATTTGTAAAGAAGAATGTCGGAGGATTTCGATATAAGCCAAAAGGAGACTGGTTTTCCTTTGCTAAAGTAAGGAAACTTTACTTCCTTTGCTCCTGTTAACAAACGTTGGTTTTCACGAGACTCACCAGCGCATGCGCAACGCCGACATCTTACGTCATCCGCCCGGA
>NW_015640057.1:377218-378712 GCF_001515625.1 Sinocyclocheilus rhinocerous
TTTTTTTTAATGGATGGGCGCTTTTTATTTAACTTCTTTTGGACTGATGCATGCAACACCCGCTGAATGGCATGAAACAGCTTGAAAGATCAAAGACAATTTTTAATATAACTCCGACTGGATTCATCTGAAAGAAGAAAGTCATATACACCTAGGATGCCTTGAGGGTGAGTAATTTATGGGCTAATTTTCACTTTTGGGTGAACTAACCCTTTAAATCCACTATTGTTTTATTTAGAATTGTTCTATAGTCCAACTGTATTTAATGCAATTAGCCTACGTCAGAAGCAGCTGTAATTAAATTACAGAAAAATTTAGAGTAATCCCTTACTTTACTTTTTCAAGGGAATTTAATTACAGTAATTAATTATTGGTAAATACTTTTTTTTTTTTAAATACTTTTAGTTAAATAAACAAACAAACAAATAAATAGAGTTCCTTAGTTATGCAAAAATGCTATAAAATATTACTGTAAATCAAATACAATGATTTATTTATCCCCACTATATATGAAAATCCCCAATAAGAAAATGCATGACAATTCCGTTGGTTTCGAGCTGCCATATGTCGCGATTTGACAACATCTATTTAACTTACCAAATAAATACAAATAAATAAACAATCCTTACTAAATATGTTTAGTGATGCACTTCGAGAAATAATCGCGTGTTGCGGTGATATGGCATCACTGGAGAACAGAGGGTTAATGTAGCTCATCAGACATGATTAATCAAGAAAATAAAACAAAAAACCTTAGTACTAAATATTACTATGTGAAAGTACAATGGATTATAAAGTATCCAACTACTATTACATAAATACAGTATTACACTACTACATTTGTGATATAAATGATGCATCTGCAGTTTTGGTCGGTCTGTGTTGTGCGACTAATCGAGCCTAGCACATGTTGCGACAGCGCCTGCGCAGACTTCATGCGGACCATATTTATTTTAGCTTCTGGGCTACATGTAGTCATGCTGCCCATGTGGAACATATAACTCAAATAAAAGCTCTTTACATCGGTTCATTCACATTAAAACCCGTAGTTGTCTGAAATGGCGAAGGATGGTGCAGCGAAACTGTCCAAAAATCTCCTGCGGATGAAGGTAAGAAGCTCTGACTCTTGCAGAAATCAAACATTTCTGGTCTTCTGAAGAGGAAATCATTCAGTGGTGAACCTTTGATTCGAATTTTGATTAAAACAATGTTGCTTTGTTTCGAGTGTCGTGCTGTTGCTGAATGCAGTGTGTTGTAGGTCACGTGCTGCAGTGAATAGTGACCCGTGTGTGTGTGTGTGTGTGTGTGTGTGTGTGTGTGTGTGGTCTGAAGAGGCATTCAGTGGTGAACCTTTGATTCGAATTTTGATTAAAACAATGTTGCTTTGTTTCGAGTGTCGTGCTGTTGCTGAATGCAGTGTGTTGTAGGTCACGTGCTGCAGTGAATAGTGACCCGTGTGTGTGTGTGTGTGTGTGTGTGTGTGTGTGTGTGTGT
>NW_015640057.1:380140-383459 GCF_001515625.1 Sinocyclocheilus rhinocerous
TTTCTTTCTCTCTCTCTGTGTGTGTGTGTGTGTGTGTGTGTGTGTGTAGTTCATGCAGAGAGGGCTGGACGCAGAGCTGAAGAAGCAGCTGGATGAGGAGGAGAAGAGGATCATCAGTGATGAGCACTGGTTCCTGGACCTTCCTGAGCTCAAGGCCAAAGAGTGAGACCTGACTGGCTCAAGCCACGCTAATGTCTAGATGTCCTTGTGTGACACATTTCTATAGAAGCCCTTTTCTGACACATAAGAAAAAAAAATGCTTTGGTAAATCATAAATATGACCCCAAAAAAAGGTATTTTTATGAGATGAAAAGGTCAAAATTAGGACATGAGGTTAAAAAAAAACAGAACTCCAACAAAAAGTTAATTATGATTTACATATGTGACCCTGGACCACAAAACCAGTCATAATCTCAAGTTCAAAAAATTGACCCTTTATACAACATCTGAAAGCTGAATATATAAGCTTTCCATTGATGTGTGGTTTGTTAGGATAGGATGACAAAAAAACTTTTTGTTTTAACATTTTGTCAATTATGAGACATGTCAGAGTTCTTATCTCATAATTGTGGATTAGTATGTCATAATTTGGACTTTTTATGTTATTGTTAACTTTTGCTATAATTTTGATTTACCGGTGCATGATTGTTTTACCTTTTTATGGTGGAAATCTGCTTCCATAAATATTAAGACAGCGTTTTACAAAATTAAGTTTGCAAAGTATGTTTAAAATAAAAGTATAATTCTTTAATGTTTTGCGGTTTTTAGTAGGGTTGTGTCGGTGAGGAAATTTTCCCACCGGTTAATCGACGTGTGACAACACCGGTAATACCGGTATCACCGCGGGGGCGTTCCCTCTTTTCCTCGCTTTCATTGATACACCGGTATCAACGTCAGCACCGTCTATCACGGCAAGCCAAGTTTTTAGTTATATCCACTAAAAATCACCAAAACATCAACTAATTAAGAACCATTGGCTTGAAGAGAAACCGTTTGCAGACGACTTTTATTTATTGGTTTGTAATGCAGTGATGTTATTATACGTGACCTCTAAGTAACCAAATACCCTATAATCCTACATATTTGATGTGTTAATGCCATCTTGTCATGCATTATTTATTTAAAAAAAATAACTAGCAGTTTTTAATTTTATTAGAAACCATATCATTGAGGAGAGAAGTTGCGTTCCCTGTGAGGATTTGGTTTATGGCAGAATGTCATTCAGAGGCTTCAATCCTGAAGTTGAGGTAAACTTTGCTTCCATTTGGCATTTTTCTAAATTAAGCATGATTTGAAAATGTGAATTGGAGTTAAGCCAGAAGAATTTTAAACACTCATTTTATTTATATGCTTGCTTATAAATGGTGTTCATTTTGAACAGTTTGATCTGCGACCTGGAATCTGAAGTATATGCTCATTTTATGTGATTATTAATATCAAATAAATGTTATGATTTCTGTAACCTTGAGCACTGAACATATTTACCACCAAACTGAATCTCTTGTAGAAATTAATGTTACTAATGAACACGCACAAAGAGGAAGAGGAGGACGAAGAGGAGGACGATGTGAGCAGAATGGAAACTGATATTACAGATGAAGAGATGGCCAGACGGTGAGAGAGGAAGTGATGTCAAAGTGATGGCATTGTACAGGAACGAAAGACGTTGACTGTTATTTGCTTTTCCTTCAGATATGAAAGCTTGGTTGAGAGCATGAGGAAAAAGTTTGCCAAGAAAAGAAATCGCTCCACAGTTACTAAGAGTGAAGAGGACGTCAACTGCAATGTTGTTGGTGATCAACCCAAAAAGGTGTTCCTGAAACCTCAGGACTGAGACGTTTTCATCACACAACTGCGCTCTTTATAAGTGTTTATTTTTTATGCAATGGACATTTTTTATGTTTAATGACGACGACATGATTTTATGGAAAGGGTACAAGTGTATGGATTTGTTTGAGCATCCTAAGACTTTATGTAGAATTTTTCACAATTTTCAACATTCTGAAAAAAAGTAAAAACCTGACCTGGATGTAATGACCAGTGCTTTAAAAAGGTCCGAGAACCCAATTGTGGCTTCATAACACCACCTAAACCAAAACCTTTCGCCCAGGAAAATTAGCAGAACAATCTTAAAAGTGACCATACTTTCATGCTATACTGTAAAAAGACCACTGATGCTAAAGTATTTGCCAAAATTGTTCAAAGACAGTCAAATGAGGTAGGGTGAACTCAGGTAAAGTGGGCCACTTTTTGTAAAACCTGTAATTTAGATACCTAGATGTTTTTGTTTTCTTTATTACTTTTGTTAACTTTAAGGTCCAGCAGTAATATTTCAGTTTGAGTACGGTTCACATAAAGTAATATTTGCAAAATATATACCAACAAATATTTTGAGGTCATGTACTCCAGACAAATTTCCTTTCAGGTAAAGTGGGCCATCAAAAATGATTCTGCATTTGAATTAAAACCACATGATTTATTAACACATATTAGCAGACAAACATCTTTAACAAGCCCAAAAAATATATAACCTACAGGTTTTGAGTCAAATAAATCCTGTGTGAATCCACATCTCAATTCGTGTGTAAAATTCCAAACAACTATTGTGCCGACGTTAAATTTGATGAAATCTCAGTATCAGAATATTCAGAAATCAGAATATTGATCAAAAATGAAGTCTACGGTATATTAAAGATGTGACTACAACACAAGCAACAACGAATAGGCTAAAAAAAATTATAAGAGAAACATTTAAAATGGTAACCATATGTAAAAATGTCTTTTCTGTCTATGCTCTCGAAACCATATTTTAAAGCTTTATATTCTGCATCTATATTTTTTTCCTCTCATGCTTTTCCTCACATGCCTCGACTCTTTCATTTCTTCCATCTCTGACTTGAATTCCTGACTGCAGTCTCATTTCTGTTTTCTAAACAAGTAGATTATACATGTCAACCATAAAATAACCAGTGAATGTCATTATTTAATGAATTTGGGTATAATTACTGAAGGTTAAAGGTCGGCCCACTTTATCTAACACATTCAGCCAAAGTGGGCCAGCAATATCTCATATCACCTTACAAGAAAACTAACACATTTTTAAAGTGCCCCTATTATGCCATTTCCAATATTGCCTTTCATGCAGCGTGTAATGTAGCTGTATGTTAATGTAAACTGTCAGCAAAGTTGTAAAGCCGAAAGTGCACGATAAATAAAGTTATTGTCTCCCAAAATAAAGAATGGACTCTGAACAGCCTAAACGAGTCGTTAGTAATTCGAATCCCACTTCCGTGACGGCTACACGTCACGGGGTAACACA
>NW_015640057.1:383677-387743 GCF_001515625.1 Sinocyclocheilus rhinocerous
ACAGCCTAAACGAGTCGTTAGTAATTCGAATCCTACTTCCGTGACGGCTACACTTCATGGGGTAACAACTTTAGCATAATTCCCGCCTATGTTCTACGTTGGCCAGCCGCGAACAACTTGACCCTGCCCACAAAAACGTCATTCTACTGATGACTGCTTCTCTAATCTCAGGGAGTTAAAAAAAAAAAAAATCTTGGGGAGTTCAACGCGGGATTCACTAAACGCTTGCTCTTGAAAGATGGCTCAGTACCCTGTTTATTTGGACCAGCTGGCTCCACTGAATCACTAGTATGATAAATAATAGATTTTCTATCAAGCGTTCAAAATACGGAACTTTGGCAATGGGAGTATCCTTTCTCGACACGCGCTGTACGCCGTAGACCAATCACAACAGACCGGGCCATCTGACCAATCAGAGCAGAGCAGGCTCACGGAAAGGCGGGGTTTAGAGAGACTGACTCTCAGAACTGCTTTGAACGAATCGTTTGAGAATCGCTGGAAAATGAGGTGATATTTGAAAGCGTTTTTTGACCTTGCATGAATATAATCCTATTGTAGGAGACTCCCAAAACAATATTAGGAACCTTAAAAATGGCATAATAGGGGCACTTTAAAAATGTTATTCTTTGCATTTTATTCCGTTAATGGTGACAGCGAATAAAACAGGAACTGTCACAATAATGTTACATTTAGTGAGCAACTTTATAATTTACAAATAAAAATCTTGCGTCAAACGGTTTTCTACCTTTCACCATGACACATTCCTCCTTCGAAGTGTGGCCACACCCATCCACTGTCATATTGCATCAACCAAAACTATTTTATTATTTAGAGAAACAGTGTCCCTTTAATTAAAAACCATTGTTATGCTCTGAAAGTGTAAACCCATTGAGCACAGTACAATCAAACTTAAACGGCCCACTTTACCTGAATTCACCTGTGTGCATCAGCAAGCACAAATCAAGAATGCAAGACTTCTGCAGATTAGGTATCACTGCTCATAAACATTCGTGAGAGGATTCTGTCTGACAGTGAGGTGGGACCGTGTCTGTAGAGCAATGGGAAAGCCCACGCTGAGGCCCCGGGGTAATAGAAGGGCTTTGGACTCGGGGACAGTATCGCATGCTTTAAAGCCTGCTGAAACGGCCCTGTGCCTGAGCTTGATACTGAGGACATGTGGAGCAGCCGCTGCTGCATTGAGCGGATGTACTCTTCTCCATTAGACGCCATCGCTTCCTGAGACAAACCGCTGAGGACGTCCTCCTGAGCACTATTCCACTGCTCTCTGCTGTCCAGAATATCTGGAACATGGATTTTTGTTGACAAAATGACCGTTAATAAAACTGCATACAAAACCTGCCAAAATATGTGGGTCATATTTCACTTTAAGATTAAAAGAGAATAATTTATCTCTTAACCTGAAATTAAGACTGCACTTATGGTTTTCTATTTAAATAAAAAAATGTATGGTGCATGTCACCCCAGTCAATGTATTTCGCTATGCTGAAATGACACATTTGCCTCTGTAGATACATTATTAGTAGCGCAACAGTTTCATGATGAAATCTGAAAATCAGACAACAGAACACACTTATTATCAGTGCTGGGTAGCTGATTACATGTAATCTGGATTATGTAATCAGATTCCAAAGACTTAGACTATATTACATTTTAAAATGCTCCTAATCAGATTACAGGAAGTTACTTATTTATGGATTACATAGTTACAAATTATTCACACAACGGAAGTAAATTACTCATAACTTTATGATTCTCCCTAATTCTTCTTTTTTGTCTTTAAAATGTTCCTTTCTACATAATTCTGCTGTGCCATATTGAAAACAGTGAGTATTCACAATATAAAAAGCCATGTAAATGTCAAATAAATTAGTTAAAATTACTTTTTTGTCAGTCAAACCCCTTTGAACTAAATCCCCCTGTGATTTAAAGTTGGTATTTTAATAATTAAACAAGACATTTACAGGTTATCTGATCAGTTAATGGTCACATTAACATGCAGGTACTCAAATAAAATATTTCACATTTGCGTGTTCAAGTGTACGGAGCCCCGCACATGACATGCAAGAAAAAATCAATAAATTGAGTGCACGATTTACTAATTCGTTCCCTCGATGTACTAAAACGTGCACACGATTACTATTTCGTTCCCTCGATTTGCTAAATCATGCGCACAATTTACTAATTCGGTCTCTCGATTTATAAATCGTATGCACAATTTAGCA
Source organism: Sinocyclocheilus rhinocerous (assembly GCF_001515625.1). NCBI lineage: Eukaryota > Metazoa > Chordata > Actinopteri > Cypriniformes > Cyprinidae > Sinocyclocheilus > Sinocyclocheilus rhinocerous. Next base: position 385,921 of record NW_015640057.1, read on the forward strand.
AATCGAGGGAACGAAATAGTAATCGTGTGCACGTTTTAGTACATCGAGGGAACGAATTAGTAAATTGTGCACACAATTTATAAATCGAGGGATGAAATAGTAAACCGTGCGCACGATTTAGCCTACTATTTGTTTTCCTGCATGCCATGTGCGGGGCTCCGTACAAGTCTTTTTAGTTTTTATTTTAAAATAGTTTACTCATTTTTATTATACATTGTTATGATTTAATTAATTATTAGCTTTTCATCAACTTCTAAACGCCCTGCAGTTATTTCAATTACCTCGAAGCAATGCAAAGTTTAATGCATTTCATGATGCTTTTACTTCTCTTTTTTATAACAATAATCCTATTTAAATCCATAAACAAGTTAGGTCAAAAGTAATCTAACAGTAATCCAAAAGTAGTCAGAATACATTACCTAAAATTAGTAATCTAGGTAACATTACTGACTACAATTTTCATCATGTAATTTGTATGAATGAATGATGCATTTATATAGCGCTTTCATTGTGTATTGCTGTACACCCAAAGCGCTTTACAATCATAGGGGGGGGGGGTCAGTGTATGGGGTCATATGTAATCAGTAACAGACTACAATTTGTAAGTAATCTACCCAGCACTGCTTATTATTATTATAAACACACTTATTTTCCAGCTGAGACAACTGGAAAAATCGGTATCTGTATGGAAAAAGAAAAGGTCTTAACCCAGAAGACAAAAAGACCAAAGAAGACAAAAGCATAGACACGGTAAAGCAAGGTGGAAAGATGTGATGCCAGAGGAAATCCTGAGTAATGATGTGCAAGTTGCTTCTTTTTTTTTCATCCTGATAACTGGCGAAAAACAATACATGAAAAGAGTAGTGGCAAAAATACCTGGATGACCTACTACTTCTGGCAAGATTCTAAACTGGGCATCCAATGGACACTTTACTATCCCATGAGGCCATGGTACGTCACATGACAATGGCAACACGGCGAATGTAGTACTTCCGAATTGCATTCATACTAACTACACACCTTCATACTATTTAAAAAAGTACTCATTTTACTTATTGTAACAAAGTTCGTAGTCACGGGAGGAAGGAGGCAGGAACCGGCGAACATTCAACGAAACTTTAATGATAAAATAAACACAAAATAGCGCGACAGCCCCTCGCGGACGACTGTCGCGCACAAACGAAACCAAAACACAAAATAAAATCCAGGCCTGGTCCTCTCTCGTCCAACACTGTAGTCACTCCTCCTTTATCCTTCCGGAGCTCCTCCGTGAGACTCGAGACCGGTGAGTGGGTGCAGGTGTCCCTCATTAGCAATCACTCCACCGGCCTCGCTCCGTTCCCACGGCTCTCGGCCCCGCCCCCACTCGTCACACTTATGTTTGGATGTAATTCTTTAGCTTGGGTTAAACAAATCAATTTTGCTTGGTTGGAACAGCAGCTACGCTAATTATGTCTCTATTTGTTTCTCTGTTTCTGCTGGGATTGACATCCCGTGGTAACTAGGATTTACACAAGCTTCAGTCTGAATCCAGAACACCTGAGAAGAGATGATGCCAACCCCTCAGAGGACCTCAGATGATGCCAACCCCTGAAACAACATACAGAACTGCCAAATTTTGCTATAAGTTTGATTGCAACATGTAATAATTGCTGTTAATAGCGTTCGTCGTCTGTTTGGTTACGTCTTTAATTGATTTTTCCATACATTTCTGCCATATGTACATAAACATATGTCACCACTGATAAGCTACTACTAAATATTGTAGAAACTTAATTTGCTGTAAAGTTGCATTGCAACGATTTGTATCGTGAAAAGTGCTA
>NW_015640057.1:390759-426656 GCF_001515625.1 Sinocyclocheilus rhinocerous
GTTCTTTTTAGCAACATCATATGACCCCTTTAAAGTTGCCTGGAGCTTTAGGTCTGGAATATGGATTGAGCTCCAAACTGGGTGAGGAGGAATGACTCACTTCTGACTCTGCTGCAAAGAGTCAGAGAGGGGCTCTATCATGCATGCTATAATTGAAATAATGAAAAAGTCATGCAGCATTTTCTCTTTAATGCAAAACAGTCAAACAGAACAGATTCACTTCACCTATACTGTACCCCAGTTTCATACTGTATCCTCAATATTAATTTGCTACTTGCCCATGAGGATTAATACCTGTAGATTTTATTGTAATGCATTGTTTTCTGTTAATTCAATTGCTTCAGTTTTAAATTCAGACTGTGCATAATGCAGCCTCATTCAAAGCACATTTACTGAACTCTTTCAGTACAGTAACAATGTTTCTCAGGTCTATTAAATATAACTCCACCCCATATAATTGCTGTTAATAGTGTTCATCGTCTGTTTGATTACGTCTTTAATTGATTTTTCCGTACATTTCTGCCATATGTACATTAACTGACAATCACCACTGATAAGCTACCACTAAATATTGTAGAAACTTAATTTGCTGTAAAGTTGCTTTGCAACGATTTGTATCGTGAAAAGCGCTGTACAAATAAACTTGAATTGAATCGAATTGAATGTAATTACTTATTCAGCACCTACCCAGGGGGTGTTTATGCATTTTGTCCATGTATTTACACAAGAGTTTTGGGAGCCGGAAAACGCAAACGTGTGAAAACGGGCTTCAAAGTGCACATTTTTGCAAACAATACCGTTATCTCTGTGTAAACTACAACAATGTGAATTTGTGAAAACATTGACATCATACTCATGCGTATTACATGCTCAGTCTATAGGAATACGTACACTGTAAAAAATTATTGTGATTTTAACAGTAAAAGACTGTAAAAATAATACAGTAAAAACCTATTAACTGGTTAACAGTAAGTTTCCATACTATATTCGGTGAATAAATGTAATTACATTTAATGTAATTGTACAGTAAAATACTGTTAAAAATACGTTTTTTGGAGCCAACTGCTGGCTTGCCATGCATAATACATAGTTTTTGGTCATTTTCATGGATACGTGTTAATGGGGATTGTTTAGACAACATTGTTGCATGTAAAATAAAATAAAAAAGCAAAGGCAAAACCTCTCACTTTTTAGTACAATCGTTGTCATGTAAACATACCAACAGAGAGCATGTGGTTTCGGACGCAGCCTAAAACTCATTATTGGTGTAATTTGATAGATGGCAGTGCAGTGTCTAATACCACTGTGGTACAGCAATGTTAATGCTAGCTAGAAAACTACTGAATGCACCTTTAATAGTCATGAAAATAGTGGTACAACCTAATTCTGAATAAGTTGGGACAGTATGGAAAATGCAAAAAAAAAACAAAGAGTCATTTCACTTATTAAGCATCTAGGCATTGAAGACACCGGTTGGTTAAGTTTAGCAAGCAAAATGCTCCTCTGTTCATCCATTATGCATGTCTTCAGCTGTGCAACGGGGCCTTCAATAGCCTAATTTTGCACTTCATAATGCACCACACATTCTCAATCGAGACTGGAAAAGCAGGCCATGCACTCTCTGCTTATGCAACCATGCTCTGTTCTGGGCACATTTGGGCAGAATGTGGTTTGGCATTGATTCTGTGGTGGTTGGGTTTTAAAATTAAATGATTATAATCTTAATTCGAGTGATGAAGGATTTTGAAAGTCTGACAGTAATCAGTGTTGAGTACTACTGTAAGGTTAACCCTGCCTGGTTTAAATGTTTGAAATTGATTAACAGTTGAAAATATTTGTTAGAAATTTAGAAAAGTAATCAAAATTAATCAAATGTAATCAGTTAAATGAATTTAATAAAGTAAATGAAATAGTTACACTACTTATTACATTTAAACAGGGTAACTTGTAATCTGTAATGTGGCGGAACGTAATACGGCGCCACTATTAATGTGCTATCCTGCCAACAAATTAAAACTGACAATTAATCATCTATCAGCTATTAAAAGAGGAACATTTCAAGACAGAGGGAGTGATCCAATGGATGGAGGAGAATCGACCAACTAGTACAGTGATATGCTCAGACTCTCCCTCAGTATTGTCAAGCCTCATTAGAGGGAGATCATCAAGACAAGACATTTTATATGAAATTCTTTCAAGCATTTATAGTTGATAAATTAGGACTATATATGTTTTTTATTTGGGTTCCAGCACATGTGGGAGTGGATGGAAAAGAACAAGCTCATCAGTTGGCAAAGCAGGCGCTGAAACTACCAGATATAGAGATGAATATCCCACTAAGCAGAGAAGAGTTTAAAGCTAAAATTAGGACAATTATTAAAAGGAAATGGCAAAAAAATTTGGAACAAGGGGGAAAGAGAAAGACATTTTTCCATATTCAAAATCAAGTTGGAAATGAAAGAGGGAATTTTGGAAACAGGAGAGAGGATACAGTCATAACCAGACTTCGATTGGGGCACACAGCTCTAAATCACTCTCTATATAGAATGAATAAACATGAGTCCGGGAATTGCAGTAAGTGTGGGGCAGCAGAAACTGAAGAGCATGTACTACTCTATTGTGCTGAGAAAGAGAAAGGGCATGACTGATGAAAGAATTAAGAGAAATGGAAATTGGTAATTTTTCACTTAAAAATCTGCAACATAATGGAGGAAATCATAATAGAATATATGATGCACTGATAAGGTATTTAAAGAAAGTAGAGCTGTTTTATAGAACTTAGGAAAGGATTTTGTGTGTGTGTGTGTGTTTCTTTTCTTCTTTATGTATATATAGATTCCTCCTGATATCAAGGGTCCACACTCCAGCCCAGTAGGTGGCGGGAATGCACCTATCGTTTGTTTGCCAACCGCCATAAAAGGTCAATAGAAGAAGAAGACAGAGGGAGTGGCACAATCTTTGGTGACGTGAGCATGGAAATGTGTGAGTGACGTCAGCGGAAGATGTGTGTGAGCGGTCTGGTCGCACCTGAGGTGTGTGCGCGGCTTCGGTTTGAGAATGGTGTGAGAGACAGTGTGCTACTGTGCAACCAGTGAACCGGCGTGCTATAAGTGAGTCGTTGAGCTACTGTGGGAGAGTGAGTCTGTTTTGGAATGGAGGGTGGAATTGGAGACGAGTAGCAGTGGCCTGAATGAGTGGATTATACTTACCTGGAGCTGACGGCATGTCGCTGTGGGCGTGGAAGCTGCGGTGAATCACCGTTTCTCTGGTTCGGCAGCCGGCACGGGTCTGTGCTTTCGGATGGATGGTGCCACAGTGATTGTTCCGGTCTATGCTGCAAGTACTTACCTGAATTCCAAAATACTCCAAACGAAGACCAGTGGCACGGGGTACAAGTTTAACCCAATCACATTACGCATTAACACACAAGCCATTCATGAAATTCCCATTTGCGGTTCACACACATACACGCACTCCCACCTACACAAACCCGTTTTCTTAGTTTTTTTTAATGTTTTACCGTTTTGTGAAATTGTTCCATTTCATCTGCTCATTTTGTAAGTGTTCGATGTGGTCATGAGATGTGCTTAAAGGGGTCATATGATGCGATTTCAATTTTTCCTTTCTCTTTGGAGTGTTACAAGCTCTTGGTGCATAACAGAGACTGGTTGTGATTGGAATCAAGTACGATCACAGGGACAATTCAATTCATTACCATTTCCGCGATTTTATTATGTTTTTTTAAAATTTTTTTTTTACTTTTTTTAGTTTAATTGTTGATTGGTTTGCCCTTTCTTTTTCTTTCTGAATGTTGGTTGTTATTTGAATATGGCAAAACATATGGTTATGTTGGGTCTATATTTTTTTATGGGTTTTGCTGCTTGAAATTAATAATGTTATATTAAATGTAATTAATAATGTTTCCTGGGTTTTGATTTGATTCATCTCCTTTCTGGTTTCTTTATTTGTAACTGGTGGTTTTTATTGAGCTATCCGGATTCAAGTACATTGACAGGGATTTAACCTTGTCTGGTGCCCGAACTTAACACAAATAAATAAAAATGATCTGGTAATGTAGAAAGCCAGATGCACCACCCTTACAGAATTGGCGCCCAAACAGGGACTATGAACTAAGATTAAACAGACATCTTAAGTAATTGAGATTAAATAAGTGACTGTTTATTACCTTTGAAGTCTGAAGGGAGTGAATCAAATTAAGTTGAATATATTTAACCTGTGAACTGAATTTAAATTGTGGAAAATATTTGTCTTTCTGTGCTCTGAACGGTTTTGATCCCCCAAACAAACTGTGAAGTTGGGGATGTGTATGATCTCTTGAACTGTGCCTACTGTAAACGTAAACTCTGCAGTTTAAATTGTGCAACCTAGCTTCAATACCTACGAAATGCTTCAATGTGTGGTTTTAATGTGTATGTTGTGCATCTGTAAATTGAACTGCCGAATTTGAGGGTGATTTACCACTTTTTTGACCTGTGGTTCATTGTCAAATTGATTGGTTTATAATTGTACATTTGTAATTTTCTGTTATTTTGCCCAAGTTAAAGAGCATTACAATTTACTATTTTGCCCAAGTTTGTTATTTTTGGCCCAGTTTGTTATTTTGATCCTAAACAAAAGACACACAGACCATTTACTATTTACTGATTTTTATTTTTACACTTCACACACTGACTAATAGTACCTGAAGTGGAAACTCCCAGCTGGCAGCCATCAGTCCCTATCATCTCACATGCATATACCCAAAACTTCGCAACCTGGAACCCAAGTGCAGTTTGTGTCATCCATTCTGACTGGCAGCACTCCAGTGCAAAACCTCACCCTGGGATCCGAATGTAAATTCCATGCAGATTTGTACCACCCCTGAGTCGTCTTCATCTGTGGGACAACAGGAGTTACCACGTGAGTTACAAACACCTGGCAAAGGGATACAACAACTGATTAAACAAGTACAAGGAGACTTGGACACGTTAAAGCCATTTATCCAGCGACAAGAGATCACAGTTTCAGAACTCACCCAAGAGGTAAAAGATAAGTTTGTTCAACATTCAACTCAAATGTTAACTGCAATAGCTAAAATGGAGGATAATCAGAAACAGTTATTCAAGTGCATTGCCGATAACCAACAAAAGATGGAGACGGAGATGGATCAGTGGACTAAAGCCACAAAACGTTTGATCGTAGAGGAATTAAACAAAGGGGGGGCTACTGTTGTGTCTGAAGTGCATTTCCTTATCCAACAGCTTAAAGCAGAAGTTCAACAGGACCTCAAATCCACTTTCCAGAGTCTGAAAGACAGACAAAAGCAGCTAACAAAAGAGTTTCATCAATGCAAAACCCAAATGGACTGCACACAAATGTGCAGTAACACTCAAAAGTTTCAGTTAGACCTGTCTAAAAATCTTCAAACACAGATAAAAGTGATGATGACTTCTCAACCACAAACCGTAATTTCATCTTCCACCATGCAAGCATCATCAAGCTCAGTACCTACTACTATGGATATACCCACTTCCATAACCAAAAGTGATCATCTAAGACTCACCTTTCCCACATTTGGAAAGCCTACTGATGATACAGACCCACTGAATTATCTGACTCGATGCCAAGATTTTCTGGCATTATATCCTTTACCAGATGCGGATCTTTTAGCTGCATTCCGCACAGTCCTGTATGGAACCGCTCGTGACTGGTGGGAAGTTGAACATACCTCTGTATTCACCTGGACTGAATTTGAGGCATCTTTTCTCTCTGCATTTCTCTCGGAGGACTACAAAGATGAGTTGGCTGAAAGAGTTAGAACAAGAGCTCAAGGAGAAAATGAACCCATCAGAGATTTAGCTTTTTGTTACAGAGCTTTGTGCAAGAGATGGAAGTCAACTTTGACTGAAAGGGAAATAGTAAAGATGATTCTGAAGAATAATAAACCTCACCTTGCCAGCCAGCTCCGCAGCAGAGTATTCACCATAGAGGCGTTGGTGAAGCAAGAATATCAATTGGAGAAAGACTTTGAGCAGCAACAATGCTGTGAAAGCAGTTTACACCATAAACCGCAATCTGTGTCACCACGAGTACCTATAAATTTGCAGATGGACAAGGCTTCAGTTCAGTGTTGGCGGTGTAAAGGTCATCATCCTTTGGTAAACTGTCCTCGATTCTCATCATCTTCAAATCAGTCATCTCAACAGTGGCAACCTTCTCAAAGCAAGAGACCACAGCCAAATCAAAGTTCAAATCAAGACGGTCTACCCACCAGCAATGCAGTCTCGGCTACAAAGACAGCAACTACATTAAAAAATAATTATGTTATAGATAGCACCCGATGTACAGTACCACAACAACTTGCCATTCCTATCAACATTGGTGCCTGGAAAGGTTCCAGTTGCACCCTACTGCATGAGAGCTTGTGGAAGGAACTTACCCCACAAGAGAGTCTTCATCCATGGACCTCGGGACCACTCTATTTGGCGAATGGCAAAGCTGAAGTTCCACTAGGTTGGATCTATGTTATGATTACACTTCATGATTATGATAATGAGTTTTTCAGGGAGGGCAGTAGTCCTTACTTCAACGTCATTGACATATGGAGCAGTCTTAGGCATGGAATTTATTTTCCTAAGTGGAATTCAACTCAATGTTGCTGAAGGAAAATACTTTTTTAAAAGTGTCCCTGAAATGGAATACTTCTTTCAACCAGGACAAACTAGCATTCCTGCAAGCAGAAACTTGTGTTCATCGAACACCAAGCAGTTTACCAGATCTCAACAAAATCTTTCACTTCTAAGTGCCGTTCCACCACCTCGACCCACAGTAGTGTCACGAGAGACTGATTTCACACTTACTGATGACCAAGTTTTAATTAACAGAGCAATCGAGGAAGCAGCTTTACCTCCCCATGAAGAAGTTCAGCTCCCATCCAACCATGAGCACTCGTCGGCCAGGACGAACAAATGTTCTTGATCATTGCCTGTACATCCACCATCAAGTACCCATTAAACAGCGACCGTATCGACTCTCACCTGTTAATCAAGTCGTAGTCAAAAAACATATTGAAGACATGTTGGATGCTGGTATTATAGAACCCTCTCATTCGGCATGGGCATCTCCAGTGGTCCTAGTTCCAAAAAAGGACGGGAGTCTCAGGTTCTGTGTGGACTATCGAAAAGTCAATGCCCTCACTAAAAGTGAGGCATATCCACTGCCTAACATCACGGAAATTCTAGAGTCACTCTCCGGTGCATCAATTTTCTCCTCATTGGACCTTAACAGTGGTTATTGGCAAGTTTCTATGGAACTAACCAGCAAGCTGAAGACTGCTTTCATCACAGCTGGTGGGCTATATCATTTTAATGTTATGCCCTTTGGACTAAAAAAATGCACCGGCAACGTTTCAAAGACTTATGGAGATTGTACTGAGGGAATTGCTTGGAGTTATATGTGTTCGTCTACATTGATGATATCATCGTTTACTCTCTGACTATGAAACAACACTTCTCAGACATCCAGACCATTTTGCAGAAGTTGCAAACAGCTGGGTTTACCTTGAACCTGAAAAAGTTCAAGTTTTGTCTACGTGAGATTACCTTTCTTGGTCATGTTGTGAACAGTCAAGGAGTGTCTGCAGACCCAAGAAAGGTGGAAGCTAGTCTCGCGTAGCCAGACCTCCAGACTGATGGCTGAAGGTCTGGAATCTATGGCAGCTTTCATTGGCCAAGGCCCGCCCATGAGGCCATTTGACCGACATGTCAAACAACCAATCACAGTTCGTTTCATTTCAGCATCACGTTTCGGGGCGTGGAAATGTCGCCACAATAACAGACCGGTGTGTAAAACTCTCAGACATATTTTAAAGATTCTATGCTGTGAACTAAATATTTCACATACTTTTGAGAATCCAGCGTTTAGTTGATCCTGATAAGCACTCGTCGTCACAGTTGTAAACACGACGGCTTTCTTCTTTCGTGAGGGGGTTTGGCGTCACGCCATCTTTGTTTCCAGGCGGAACGTTAAAGATCCACATCCCGTTGGATAAACTGTTGCATGGTTGCAATCTCACACCTTCTGGTCCTTCCTATGACATTTTTATCAGTTGTCGGAACTTCAAATGTGGTGGAATGTAATACAGTGCCACTATTAATGCGCTATCCTGCCGACCATTCAAAACGGACATTTAATCATCTATCGTAAGTGTGTTTTGTAAGTGTTTGATGTGGTATTGAGATGTGGAATTGAGATATGCTTAAAATTGCCAGAGACTGGTTGTGATTGGAATCAAGTACAATCACAGAGACAATTCAATTCATTACCGTTTCCGCGATTTTGTCATGTTTTTTTTACTTCTTTAGGTTAATTGTTGAATGGTTTTCCCTTTCTTTTTCTTTTTGAATGTTGGTTATTATTTGAATATTGCAAACCATATGGTTATGTTGGGTCTTTATAGGTTTTGCTGATTGAAATTAAATTTGCACTTGGAACGCGAGTAATGTTTCCTGCGTTTTGATTTGATTTGATTAATCTCTTTTCTGGTTTCTTTATTTGTGGTGGTTTTTATTGAGCTATCCGGATTTAAGTAAATTGACAGGGATTTAGCCTTGTCTGGAGCCCAAACTTAATACAACTAAATAAAAATTATCTGGTAATGTAGGAAGCCAGGGGCACCACCGTTACAGTAACCTATTACATTTCCAAAGTAACCTTCCCAACACTGACTATTATTACATGATTACCTCACCTGTTCCACATCAGCTTATTTAAATCGTCACATCCATATTAGTTTTAAATTGCCCCTGTCCCAAACTTCTTTTTTGGAACGTGTTGCAGTCATCAGATTTTGAGTGTATATTTTCAAAAATACATTACATTCATCGATCCACTTCTGCATATTATTAATTTGTAAATGACATTAGGATATGTCCCCACAACTTTCAAATTGGCTCTTATTTAGCCTCTCATGACTCCCCAGCGTGAGAGTTCCTGTCTAATGGCTCCACTGAAAGAGATTAGCGCTGCTTTAGATGCCCCATATCCTGCGAATCCAGGAAGTGGAACTTCTCCTGAAGGAAACCAATGATCGATTTCAAAGCTGTTAGTGCTTATTGGTATTTTATACTCCTTAATGGAACTAGGAATATATGTTTTGTAAGAGACTATTCAGTACCTGAGGTCTACAAAACTGCATGTTTACAAAAACGTTTACCTGCCATACTTGATATACTGATGAGATTTCAAAGCTGTTAGTGCTTATTGGTATTTTATACTCCTTAATGGAACTAGGAATATATGTTTTGTAAGAGACTATTCAGTACCTGAGGTCTACAAAACTGCATGTTTACAAAAACGTTTACCTGCCATACTTGATATACTGATGAGATTTCAAAGCTGTTAGTGCTTATTGGTATTTTATACTCCTTAATGGAACTAGGAATATATGTTTTGTAAGAGACTATTCAGTACCTGAGGTCTACAAAACTGCATGTTTACAAAAACGTTTACCTGCCATACTTGATATACTGATGAGTCGTCCTTTTGATTGCCGTATCAGAGGCAGAAAGACTTGTGTAATTTCCACACTACCAATAAAATTCACATCTAAGAATTTTTTAATTGACAGAATTTCTCCATCACACACATTGTTCACTAGTGCCCAGAGTCAAGTCATAAAAAATAACATGAATTCACTAGTCCGTATGTATACTACTAAACTTTAAACAGTAACATTTCTTCATGATTGTTAGTAAAGCTTATTGCCACTATGAGAGAGTTTGCCAGGGCATTGCTATGTGGTTACTACAGTGTTCTGAGGGGTTTGTAGCATGTTGCTAAGCAGTTTCTTGGGTGTCCTGGGTTGTTATAGGCCTTGCTGGGATATTTTGGGTTATGCAGTTTCTTTGGCATTCTAATCTACTATGCGTTTGCTAGGGTGTTGTTTGGATAGTTGCTAGAATATATTTCTAAAAGGTCGCAATAGGGATTTCGCCTAGGGCGTCAAATTGGCTAGAAACGGCCCTGGTTCTGAGGGTTGCTATGCAGTCGTTATGGTGTTCTTGGTGGCTTTTAGCATTTCCATGTGATTGCTATGCAGATTCTAAGCGTCTTGTTGTCTTCAGAGCACCTTTATCATTTGGTTTCTGCGTAGACCTGCGTTCGCCTCTCTTGTTATTTACATCACATACGCAAATTGGTGGGTGGGGCTAAACAGGCAGTGATGTAGAATCGGTAGGCGGAGCTAAACAGGCAGTGATTTAGAATCAGTGGGCGGGGCTAAACTGATAAACTGAGGCAGTGCTGTAGAATGTGTAGATGGGGCTAAACAGTGATGTAGAAGCAGGCATTGATCATCTTCTGCGGAGGCGGTGCTTATCCACACTATTACATCATAGAGTAGAACATTCCAAAAGCTGTTGTTTTTGACAGACTGCCTTCAATATAAGCTGTTTTTAGACTAAAGAGAAAGATTTGAGTTCTGAAACTTACATAATGTTTTTATAGTGCACTGACCTGATGTCAAAATATCAAGGGACTTTTGATTTCTCAGTTCATGACCCCTTTAAGGTGTTGCTGTTAAGTAGTAAATAGGTTATTCTGTGTGATTGCTAGGATATTACTAAGTGAGTGCTCTGGGAAGTTGCTATGTGGTTGCTAGAATGTTCCATATTATTGCTAAGATGTTTCTAAGTGGTAACTATGGTATTTTGGCTGGTTGCTAGGGCTTTTTAAGCAGATGCTATGCGGTTGCTTGAGTGTTCTATATAGTTGCTAGGATATTGCTAAGTGGGTGTTCTGGGTAGTTGCTGTGCAGTTGCTAAAATGTTCTAAGTGGTTGCTATGCATTTGCTAAGGCGTCCATGGTGGTTTTGAGGATGTTTTGAGTGGTTTTAATAGTATTCATTCATTCATTATAAATCAAAAGACTCAAGTCTTTATGAGATTGTAGTCTCCGGATATGGTTCAGATCTCTTCTTCAGTGTAAGTCAGTGAGGTTTTCTCACCTGTTTGGCTCTGGATGTACTGGTGTGCCTGTGTGATCTGGCTGCTGTTGGTGATGTCTAACTGTAGGACGGTGAGGTTTGGTGATGCAGCTTTCTTAAGCTCCAGAGCTCCAGGACTGAGTTCATCCAGAACCCCTGCAAACACCCTCATCCCTGCGCTGTCTAAAAACCTGGCCAGATCATGACCAAAACCCGAATCACAACCTGTGAGACAAACACAAGTTCAGTTTCGCCGCATATTCCACAATTCCAATGCATTATGGGTAGTATTGGGTAGCCGTCATTGAAAGCATCTATGTAATAATGTAGCAGCTCATATTTGTTTATCATTTTAATCTGTACAGAAGCCAGTCTGTGTCAAGAGACATCACAAGAATGCAGTGATTTATGGTCTTATAGAAACCAGTGCAGTTAACCTTACGGAGAGAAGTGCAAAGTGGCAGAGAAATATTGATTTATTGGGTCAAACATATTCACATTTCATTGCATAAAGACAATTTTGGGACCAATTATTTTGTATGTACAGTGACATTTTTTCATGACTATTAAGAATATTTACCCCCAAAATCATATTATCATTACTATAATACTGTATTTACGGCTTTATTTTTTTTTATCAGCCTAAAGACATTAGGCATTTTTTTAAAAATTATTTATATATACTGTTATTTATATAATTTATATATACTGTCAATGCTGATAACATTACTATATTGATTTTTTGACTGTAAATTCAGGACTGTAAATTTGGGAGGAATGCCATAAAACAATGTCACAATGCAAAAAAAAAAAAGTCCTAAAATTAGGCTTCATTTCTTAATACAAGCTGTAATTTCTTACTTTATATCTAACTCTTGATTTAGTTCTTGTTTTTGAGAGGTTTAATGAGATTCACCCTTCTAGAATCAGTGAAAGACAATTGATATATATTGAGATTCATAATATATACAAATGCACAAACAGAATTTAGCCACAGGACAGTGTCTTACCTGTGATCAGTACCGCCTTGTTTTGGGTAGGCAAGATGGCCCCTTCTCTCCCTACATAGTGGACAACACTACACAGCACACTCACAAGGCCTACTTTAAGAGCACTTGAATGGACCAAACAGCTCAACGTCACTCCAGGAACCACGAGCAGCACCAACCACCTCACCGACCGGCCCTCAGCAACCCGCAGAAGCCCAACACAGACCACCAGCAGCAGATCGTATAGAAACCCCAGACAGCCTTCAACAATCCCCTCCATGTCTACACCACGCGCAGGAATGAAGCAGCCAATGCTATCAGGAGGTCTAGAAAGGCGCCTGTGAGATTACAACCTGTCTATTGCGCTCAGCTGGTTTGTTGAGTGTGTGAATCTTGTAAATCTTTCAGGTTTTGTGCTTCACACTGCACACAGACATGAATCCCGCCCTCAACCAGTGCATATTATATTTTGTATATTTAGGCATGTGTAAACATGCCTACGGCTGTAGAAAAATTGGGCTGGAGGTGAATTCTATCATTTTATTATATAAAACTCTAGTCCATGTTTCATCTTAAAAAAACAAACAGCTACATTGAAACAAACGAAAACTATAAAATAAAAGGATATGGATGATACAATGTAATGTGCTTTTAACATCATAATTGGATGCATTAATCTGATGAACTGCAAGATTGCACTTGTCGTCTCAAAGGTCTTTTGGCTTGACAGCATTTCAATAGACATTTGGATCTACTTTCATAACCACCAAGTTTTAGTATCAAGTTCAAGTAATTCTAGATGGATTTTGGACAGAAATAAGATTCAAGTTTCCAGGTGAGCTGATTTGGTAATACGTTCATTTCAGGTAACTGGGACTTTGTTTCTAGAGAGTATGAGGTGGAAAAAAGGGGATCCTCTAAAACAGCTTGTACAACCAATTAGGGATCTGGTGCTGGTCTATGTAATGGACACTTAACTTGTCATCTTTGAGGAAATTTTGCTGAACAAAAAGAACATGCAGCCAGGCAAGGAAGGTGACATAATACATTTATTGTGGTTTCATTGGTCCAAAGGAGAACATGAAATCCATCTAGAATGCGCAGTGCAAACAGATAGTCATCCATACTGGTCCACAGATACATGATCGAGTCAAATCTTACACAACACACAAGAATCTCATGGCTTATAGATGATGACAGACAAAGTGCTCGTCCTCCTTGTCTAGGCTTACCGTCTGAACTATGCCAAGTGTTAATACATAATTCACTAATCTCATTGGATGAGGGGGCCGGCAGAGGTAGGGTTAAAGGGGAGGAAACATTTAAGAGCGGTTCTTCTTGAAGAAGCTGATGAGTCCGTTGGTGGAGGAGTCGTGGGAATGAACGTCTGCGTCGTCCTGCAGCTCGGGTTCGATCTTCTTGGCCAGCTGCTTGCCGAGCTCCACGCTGATGGGAGAGATAAAATAATCTGTAAATGTACGCATGCCTGAAACTTCAGATTTCTCAAAGCAAACAATTTCTCACAAGGTGGTCACAATATGGAGGAAAAGATCTGTCGCTACTTCAGTTTCATAGCAACTTTTGAACTGGACCCAATCAAAGCGGAAAACACTTTGATCTGGACTCACCCCCATTGGTCATAGCTGTTGATATCCCACATCACACCTTGCACAAAGATCTTGTGTTCATACATTGCTGAAAAATATGAACAAATGCATCACATTGTCCATGAGTGTGGGGTCAACAAAACCAACGGACATCTACAAAAGGAAGTAGCGGTATATCATGTTTGATACTCACCAACGAGTGCACCAAGCATGAAAGGAGTAAGTTTCTTGAAGATGATAGAGTTGCTTGGCTTGTTTCCTTCAAAAACCTACAAAACAAAAAAAAAAGCAATGTGTCATTATACAAAAACGGACCACATGTATGGGAGTTAGTGTTGTCAAAAGTACCGACCGTGATACCATTCAGTACTGAAATTTTAAAAACGTCCATTTCCCGCTAAGATTTGAGCACTGTTGAGCAGATTCTTAAACAGCGCTGATCGGCCATTGTGTTCACGCGCTCAACAGATACGTCTGTGATTGGCTTCGAATAACTTCACCGAGAGCTCGCACAGAAACGGGAAATGGGCGTTTTTAAAATTTCAGTACCGAATGGTATCGTGGTCGGTACTTTTGACAACGCTAACGAGAGTAAATTGAAATATTACACACCAGAGGATCATGCCACATAAAGTAAAAGATTCAAACGGTTTAAATATTCTGACTTCCCAACTATACCGCAGTACTATGTCCGAATTGACTGTCACAAAACAGTAGGTGAAAAGTACCCGGATGACCAACTATCTTTGGCGGGATTCTAAAGCATGCATCCATTGGACACATTACCATCCTATTAGGCCATAGGAGAAGACTAGTAAATAGTAGATTCGTAAATAAGCCACGCAACTCGTGTCAAGTGACGTCAAAGGCCAAGTATGTTAACCCGCACTCAGAATTTGTCCTCTGCACCCAGGGAGCAATTGACCCTTCACAAAGACCCACCCCCCTTAGTTACTGTTGCTATGTCCGACAAGCCATGTTGCTTTCACGCCACACATCATGTTCTCACGCAGTGAAAAATATATCGCGGAGCAAAGAGGAAACACACAACACGCCGACAGACAAGACAGAGCAGGTTACTTCTGGTATGAAAAAGTCTTAGCTTTCAAATGTTGTCTTTTTTAATCAATTCAAACAATAAATACCGTTTTGTGTGTCGTGACAGATCGCTGTAGCGCCTCAGTTCAAGCGGTACCTGAACCGATCGTTTCTTCCTCTTTTCTAGTTTTAGCATGAAATACACACGAATGAACATCAGAAGGGATCCGCGGAAAGCTGTCAATACACACAATTTTTCAAGTTCAAGTCCACCGACGTTAATCTACTCTCCTGTCTGCAGAAGGGTCAATTTTGGGTTCGGTGTCTTGTTTAAGGGCATCTCAGTCGTGGATACGGAGTGTGGAAGAGAGCACTGTTCATTCACCTACATTTCCTGCTGATATTGAGAATCGAACCTGCAACCATCTGGTAACAAGTCTGACTCTCTAACCATTAGGTCACAACTGCTCATGTTGTAGGTCACATGACAGTGCCAATATGGTAGATTTAGTGGGCCTCATTTATCAATCTAACGTAGAAACGAGCGCAGATCCGTGCGCACAAATCAACTTACGACAGAGTTCCTGTGTGATTCATGAAACATTCGTATGCCGCCAATCTCATCGTACGAATGATCGCATGTTGATAAATGTGGCGGCAGAAAACAACCGTCATTTGAATATCAGGCCCCTAAAAACACCCCGTTTAGAAGCCTCGCCCCTAGAGTTTACGACTTGGAGAAACAAAACCCGGCCAAAAATAGGAAGTAATCTCATGAAATAGAAATTGATCTTACTCCAAAAAACACCCGTTAACCTTGTAATTGCAAACAATTAAGCTACATTAAATTATTTAATTCATATTAAAATACTGGTAAATATAAACATTATAGCCTATTTACTTCCCCTCACTGTACAACAAATATTTTTAATTTAACGTAATTCAGAACAGAACAAGAATGAAAAATAAGTAGTTATAAAATTATATTAAACTATATAATAAAACACAAATTAGGCTTTAGTGGCATTCATTATAAACAGCACGCAAATGTCAAGCAAAACTGAAACAGCATTGGGCTCACGAGCCTGTCTCATAATACAAGAATTCAAATGTTTACATTTTTGCCATTTGTAACAGTTGGTTGCTTAACTTATTATGTAGCCCAAACATGGCTTTATACTTCACTCATGTTCTAATATATCCACGTAAAATCCTTCACATGCATAAAAATGTTTGTTTGGGCGCTGCACGCTGATTTCACAGCGGACCTTTAAAAATAAACACTGTAACTTTTATGTTTGGTTGACTGCATTTTAGTTTCATGATGAATGGCTGAAAAGTCAAGCAACACTAGAACTAATGTTGTGTGTGTGTGTGTGTGTGTGTGTGAGGAGCCTGCGCGATCAGATGGATTAAATCAAATTAAGATATATATAAAAAAAAAAATGCATTAAGAGTGTCACAAAAACAAACGTAGCCTATACTTGTTGCACATTTTTTTTCCCTTTTGTTAATTATATTAGAGCCTATTATATATTTTGTGTGGTCCTATTTATTTTATTCCTTTTATAGACTTATTTTCTGTTTTTCTCCATTCACAGAAGTGCTGCAGGTGCTTGATGCGTCGATGTGTGAATCCTCATGGTCTTGTTTACGCTGCTATTCACGCATATAAAGCTAAAGCCCTGAATAAAAAAAAAAACAAACAAAAAAATAAAAAACATTCTAATCTTACTGGTCTGTGATCGACTAATGAGCTTCGGTTGGTGGTCAGGAAAATAACCTAAATGAACAAAATGCTGTCATTCTACAATTCTCCACCAGATTTACTATGCTGCGTTCAAGTTAACTCAAAAACTTGCGTACACGAGCTGAGACCAGACGTGAGATTTGATCGTAGCCACCGCTCACGTCCATATTGATAAATTCCAAGTTTTGCGTTGAAACGACCGTACGCCCAATTTTCTGTCGTACGTTCGTTTCGTAAAGGAGGCCCAGTATGTTCAGATTGCATTCATCCTACACACACTCATACTAAATTGAACGTGCTTGTGTAATGGTGGCAAATAAAATACTTTTTCAAAAGAAGCATCTACCATGTGATTTTGGCGAGTTTGAAAATGTGCACTGTTTGGTGTGCCTCCAGGAACAGGGTTGGGAAACACTCGTTTTGCTAGGGGTAGAAAACCCTGCTCCTAAAGAGAGCTATTTTCCTGCAATCCCAAGCCTGCTTCAACACACCTGCCTGTAATTTTCAAGAGCTCTTCCAGGAACAGGGTTGGCTACCCCTGCTTTAGGCGATCTTGGCAATGCTTTTGTATATTCAAACAAAATCCCTGCATGACCATAACACACCGATGGAAGCGCATTTGTCAATGCATGTCCACTAACCACCAGGCTACAGTTCCAGTTTAGATACAAAGGATTGTGTATCGACACTTGGTTTCAAGTAAAGAACCACTCACTTTATGGGGCAAGAGTTTTTCCAGTGCATCTCCAGACATCCCAGCACCCTGGAGCTCCTTCTTGGCCTCTTCAGGGGTCTTTCCCCTCATCAGAGCCTCCGTCTGCGCCAGGAAGTTTGCCATCAAGATCTAACGGATTTATGAAACGAGACGTAACACTTAGACAAACACGGCTCAAATAACATGAAATAACATCAGATGCCCAAGAGAACCAGAAAACAAAGACGTGTCCTGAACCACGTAGACCGTGGGCTTACCTTATGATGCAGATTATCTCTGATAGGATGCTGACTCTGAGCAGGAATGAGGAAGTCAGCCGGAATCAAGCGAGTGCCTGCGGAGATTAAGATCTGTTGTGATAAACACATCACAAATGGGCATTAGTATGCCAATTAAACTAGGAACTGGTCCACAGGGGAGGGTTAGGATCACAGACCCTGGTGAATGAGCTGGTAGAAGGCATGCTGTCCGTTGGTTCCTGGTTCCCCCCATACAATAGGTCCAGTGTGGTAATTCACACGAGTGCCAGACTTGGTGATGTACTTCCCGTTGGACTCCATGTCTCCCTGAAAGATCACCAACAACTCAACAAGCGTCCTGCTATAAGAAACAATGAAGTCCTTTCCTAGAACCTCATCAGACCGACCTGCTGGAAGTACGCAGCGAAGCGGTGCATGTACTGGTCGTAGGGCAGCAGGGCATGTGTCTCGGCCTGGAAGAAGTTGACGTACCAGACGCCGAGCAGGGCCAGTATGACCGGGGCGTTCTGCTCCAGAGGAGCCGAGCGGAAGTGGTTATCCTAACAGAAAGAGTACAGAGCGGTTACTCCCAGAAACACAAACTCTCAGACGCTCCTGAGGTAGACAGTTTGGTACAGTAATGCTTATCTTGTATCCTGGCATACTACAGTTGTGCTTACCATCCAGTGAGCACCAGCTAGAAGCTGCTCAAAACTGTCAAAACCTATAAGACGACAATTAATAAAGTTACTGGATCATTTACAGACAAAAAAAAAAAAAAGTCATGACCATAACACACCGATGGAAGCGCATTTGTCAATGCATGTCCACTAACCACCAGGCTACAGTTCCAGTTTAGATACAAAGGATTGTGTATCGACACTTGGTTTCAAGTAAAGAACCACTCACTTTATGGGGCAAGAGTTTTTCCAGTGCATCTCCAGACATCCCAGCACCCTGGAGCTCCTTCTTGGCCTCTTCAGGGGTCTTTCCCCTCATCAGAGCCTCCGTCTGCGCCAGGAAGTTTGCCATCAGGATCTACCGGATTCATGAAACGAGAGAGTGCTTCGTAACCCTTAGACAAACATGGCTCAAATAACATCTGGAGCATCAGTCACCCAAGAGAAGCAGAAAACAAAGACGTGTCCTGAACCACGTAGACCGTGGGCTTACCTTATGATGCAGATTATCTCTGATAGGATGCTGACTCTGAGCAGGAATGAGGAAGTCAGCCGGAATCAAGCGAGTGCCTGCGGAGATTAAGATCTGTTGTGATAAACACGTCACAAATGGGCATTAGCATGTCAATTAAACTAGGAACTGGTCCACAGGGGAGGGTTAGGATCACAGACCCTGGTGAATGAGCTGGTAGAAGGCATGCTGTCCGTTGGTTCCTGGTTCCCCCCACACGATGGGTCCAGTGTGGTAATTCACACGAGTGCCAGACTTGGTGATGTACTTCCCGTTGGACTCCATGTCTCCCTGAAAGATCACCAACAACTCAACAAGTGTCCTGCTATAAGAAACAATGAAGTCCTTTCCTAGAACCTCATCAGACCGACCTGCTGGAAGTACGCAGCGAAGCGGTGCATGTACTGGTCGTAGGGCAGCAGGGCATGTGTCTCGGCCTGGAAGAAGTTGACGTACCAGACGCCGAGCAGGGCTAGTATGACCGGGGCGTTCTGCTCCAGAGGAGCCGAGCGGAAGTGGTTATCCTAACAGAAAGAGTACAGAGTGGTTACTCCCAGAAACACAAACTCTCAGACGCTCCTGAGGTAGACAGTTTGGTACAGTAATGCTTATCTTGTATCCTGGCATACTACAGTTGTGCTTACCATCCAGTGAGCACCAGCTAGAAGCTGCTCAAAACTGTCAAAACCTATAAGACGACAATTAATAAAGTTACTGGATCATTTACAGACAAAAAAAAAAAAAGTGTGTAAATAGTCTATCAGTGCTAATGGTCTAAGATGATGCATTAGCAGTCTTTCAAATATGGTTCAGGCAGAAGTTAGTCCAGAAACATACTCTATACAAGTACATAAATGTGAATGTTTGGCCAGAGCTTGATTACCAAATAAACCTAACCAGAACCTAACTACCAAAACAAACCATATTTTTGGGAATAACAATGATGAATCATTCACAGTAGGAACAGGAACATGGATTAAGAACGTAAAGAGAATTTGAATTTAAACCAATTTATCTAGTTAACTCAAGTTCTCTCTGTGGTTCCTAATGACACTAGTTGACCTGAAAGAACAAACTGAAAATCTGGTTATGCGAATACAGAATACCTGTTATAGCGCCCCCTCTGGCAATGCAGAGAATGCAAAACGTACTTGAATTGCATTCTGATTTTATGTACAACAACCAAAACACACCAAATCAAAGTTGCATATCTAGAAGCATTTGCGTTCACATGCATGTTTCAGGCCTTATAGGACTGTTCATACAGCAGACGTACCTATGTGCAGTGCAATGGACAAACCGATAGCCGACCACAGCGAGTAGCGCCCGCCGACCCACTAAAACATGAGCATTCAGGATCAGAGAAACAGTCTGGGCTTTGAGAAGCAATATGCTAATTCAGGAACATGGCAGAGTAGTCAAATATTACTGGCAATCATGCAATCAGTCATTTACACTTTCAGGCATATTTTCAGCCAATCAAAATGAAGATTTCCATTCTCGTGCAATAATAGATTATAATGCACAGAATACTTACATCCCAAAACTCAAACATGTTGTTGGTGTCGATACCAAAGTCCTTGACTTTTGGCTGGTGAGGAGACAGGAAATTCATGTAACTTTTTTTAAATATATGATTTTATATCGAAACTATCATACAGCTGACATAACCCTGTACTTACTGCATTTGTGGAAAGAGCCACAAAATGTTTAGCCACAGCAGATGTCTGAAAATACACAAAAAGCTGAATGAGACTAACAGACAACCATCTATAATGTAGCGCACATAATTTAATATTTTTTTAGACAGTTACAGCAGTAAAGGTACTAACATCTTTAGCGGCCCGGAGGAACCATTCTTTGGCCGTCTCAGCGTTAGTGATGGTCTCTTGGGTGGTGAATGTCTAAAAAACAAAATACATTAAGAAATTTAGTACTTTACAGTAACCCGTTTACTTTGTATTACCAGTTTTGTTTAATATAAGTGTAAATGAACACTACAGTACTGTACAAGATTGTTTTCTTTACCTTGGATGCGATGATGAAGAGGGTGGTCTCAGTGTTGAGCTGGGCGAGGGTCTTGGCCATGTGCGTGCCATCAATATTAGAGACGAACCAGACGTTGGGTCCTCCTTTAGAGTACGGCTTCAGAGCTTCAGTCACCATCAGAGGACCCTGAAGAACAAAACGAAACATAATAAATGCTATTCCAAACATTACACAAGTATTGTTCGTGATAACCAGACTTGACTCGATGAGTCCTAGCCGTCAGGATAAAACAACTGTCTAACAGTATTTACTGCCATTTCAGTCCAGAATCAGGCAACACTTAGTATGATAATTGTAACTGACTATAACAGACAGTTTTATTCCACTTCAGTTACTCTTGGATCAGTCTAAGCAACAGCCAAATCTCTTTTATTGGTCAATTATGATGTGTAAACATCCACTGGATCTCAGGAAACTCATGGTAATCTCACCAAGTCAGAACCACCAATGCCAATGTTCACAACATCAGTGATGGCTTTACCACTGAAGCCTTTCCACTCGCCACTGCGCACTCTCTGCAAAATAACACACATACGCAATGTCAGTTTTCAGGAATTTTCATAGTCAGCTGTCATTGAAATGAATGATCAATTAATAATAAATTATTACTTTAAAATGCAATAAACGTAGTACTATTTGTACCCATGTAAAATAAATAAATACTATAAATTATAAATACTATAAATAAGAGATTGTGGCTGTCATACCCTGTCAAATGTGGCTTTACCGAGCTCAAGGGCTCTAGCCCAAGCTGTGATATAAACGAACGCAATTGGCGATTTAAAAAAGGGGGCGGGGCTGCTTGATATGTCCCGCCCTGTCTTCCTGTTTCAGTTAAACTGACGCCAACACATAAAATAACGGTGCGTGTTTCAAGGCACTTCAGTACACCTTTAATAAGTGAAAATTCATAAAAAAAAAAAAAAGTGTTCTATAAACGAGTGGGTTGTTACACGCATGTTCAACTCACATGGCAAAAGCCCTTCATCTGCTCCAGGACTCTGTTCACGTCCGGCATCACGTCTTTACCTTCCACCATGATGGGAGTGTTCGAGCGGTTCCTCAGGGCGGTGTGGAGAACAGCACGACCCTACAAACCAACACACATATAATATATAGCAACTATGCTCCCTTTTTTATTGACATGTTTCATACCATGAGCCACAAAAGAGACAATACATGCTGTAGTTTCAGGACAGCCAGTGAGTTAAATGGGAAACTGAGGATTTTAACAGAACTTTCTGCTATGTGCCAATAGAAATTTAGAGAAGATGGAAGTGGAACTTACACAGAACCAAATTCTAGAAGGAACATGCCTTGCAATTTAAACCTAAAATCAAGCTCAATTTAATTCTCAGTGAAATGTTTTACCGAGATATCATTACCTCAGTGAAGTTAATCTTTTCTCCAGCAAACATCTTCTCTCTGGCAGCTTCAACGCCCACCGATCGTGCCTAATCATGATGAGACAGGAAAAAAACGGTTAATGTGACTCAGAACTTACATACACACAAAGAACTATACAAACACCAATTGTGCTTTGTGTGCTTCTGTGATTACTGTAAGAAATGTGCTGCATTGGAGTGATACAGTTTCACAATCTCTACTTTGATTGGCTGAAGAGAGCACTGAAGTGAAGAAGTACCGAGTCAGGTTAAATATGAGCTGTGATGGCAACTAAAGCTCAATCCAATATAAACTTGCAATTCTGAGAAAAAGATGTATAGTAGGAATTGTGAGATGTAAAGTCAGAAATTGTGAGACGCAAAGTCTGAACTGTGAGACGCAAAATTGGAATTGTGAGGCCCAAAGTCAAAATTGTGAGATGCAAAGTTGGAATTCTGAGAAAGAATTCAGAATTGTGAGATTTAAACTCAGAATTGTGCTATGCAAATTTGGAATTGTGAGACGCAAAGTCGGAACTGTGATACGCAAAGTCGGAACTGTGAGACGCAAAGTCGGAATTGTGAGATGCAAAGTCGGAATTCTGAGAAAGAATTCAGAATTGTGAGATTTAAACTCAGAATTGTGCTATGCAAATTTGGAATTGTGCTATGCAAATTTGGAATTGTGAGACGCAAGGTCGGAACTGTGAGACGCAAGGTCGGAAGAGACGCAAAGTCGGAACTGTGAGACGCAAAGTCGGAATTGTGATATGCAAAGTCGGAACTGTGAGACGCAAAGTCGGAATTGTGAGACGCAAAGTCGGAATTGTGAGACGCAAAGTCGGAACTGTGAGACGCAAAGTCGGAACTGTGAGACGCAAAGTCGGAACTGTGAGACGCAAAGTCGGAACTGTGAGACGCAAAGTCGGAACTGTGAGACGCAAAGTCGGAACTGTGAGACGCAAAGTCGGAACTGTGAGACGCAAAGTCGGAACTGTGAGACGCAAAGTCGGAACTGTGAGACGCAAAGTCGGAACTGTGAGACGCAAAGTCGGAACTGTGAGACGCAAAGTCGGAACTGTGAGACGCAAAGTCGGAACTGTGAGACGCAAAGTCGGAACTGTGAGACGCAAAGTCGGAACTGTGAGACGCAAAGTCGGAATTGTGAGACGCAAAGTCGGAATTGTGAGACGCAAAGTCGGAATTGTGAGACGCAAAGTCGGAATTGTGAGACGCAAAGTCGGAATTGTGAGACGCAAAGTCGGAATTGTGAGACGCAAAGTCGGAATTGTGAGACGCAAAGTCGGAATTGTGAGACGCAAAGTCGGAATTGTGATATGCAAAGTCGGAACTGTGAGACGCAAAGTCGGAATTGTGATATGCAAAGTCGGAACTGTGAGACGCAAAGTCGGAATTGTGATATGCAAAGTCGGAACTGTGAGACGCAAAGTCGGAACTGTGAGACGCAAAGTCGGAACTGTGAGACGCAAAGTCGGAACTGTGAGACGCAAAGTCGGAACTGTGAGACGCAAAGTCGGAACTGTGAGACGCAAAGTCGGAACTGTGAGACGCAAAGTCGGAACTGTGAGACGCAAAGTCGGAACTGTGAGACGCAAAGTCGGAATTGTGAGATGCAAAGTCGGAATTCTGAGAAAGAATTCAGAATTGTGAGATTTAAACTCAGAATTGTGCTATGCAAATTTGGAATTGTGCTATGCAAATTTGGAATTGTGCTATGCAAATTTGGAATTGTGCTATGCAAATTTGGAATTGTGCTATGCAAATTTGGAATTGTGCTATGCAGATTTGGAATTGTGAGGCCCAAAGTCGGAATTGTGAGGCCCAAAGTCGAAATTGTGAGATCCAAAGTCAAAATTGTGAGATGCAAAGTCGGAATTCTGAGAAAGAATTCAGAATTGTGAGATTTAAACTCAGAATTGTGCTATGCAAATTTGGAATTGTGCTATGCAGATTTGGAATTGTGAGGCCCAAAGTCGGAATTGTGAGGCCCAAAGTTGGAATTGTGAGATCCAAAGTCAAAATTGTGAGACGCAAAGTTGGAATTCTGAGAAATAATTCAGAATTGTGAGATTTAAACTCAGAATTGTGCTATGCAAATTTGGAATTGTGCTATGCAAATTTGGAATTGTGAGACGCAAGGTCGGAACTGTGAGACGCAAAGTCGGAACTGTGAGACGCAAAGTCGGAATTGTGAGGCCCAAAGTCGGAATTGTGAGACGCAAAGTCGGAATTGTGAGACGCAAAGTCGGAATTGTGAGACGCAAAGTCGGAATTGTGGTATGCAAATTTGGAATTGTGATATGTAAAGTCAGAATTTCGAAACGTAAAGTCAGAATTGTGAGATGTAATGTTGGAATTGCAAGATGCAAAGACAGAATTGTGAGATGTAAACTCTGAATTGCGAGAAAAGTCAGATTTCTGAGTTTATATCTCGCAATCTAGCAATTCTAACATTTTTATCATAACTGCGAGATTATTCATTGCTCCCATGTTTGCGCTGCCAAATTATGCATATAAGTATACTATTGCTGCAGACAAGCGCCAACTTAAAGCTCAAACTACTTAAACATTACACCACACACAGGCCTTGTGTGTCCCAGTGATACGTTTAACCCGATTCATCCATTCTATTCTCAGTAGTAGCAGCTTTAAGGACACATGCATTAAGCCAATTAACATCTGGAGATGGACAAACACACACATGCTTCTGATGAGGAGTTTAAAGATGCTTAGCTGAGAGATTACAGTAACAGCTCCGCTCCTGCACTGCTGTTTAACACTAACACTCTCTACTCTGATTTTATGAAGAAATTATTCTGATGTGAAGACTGTGGACCGTACCATGTCGAAGAGCATGCGCAGGACTTCTTCATTGATGAGATTCTTGGAGTAATCCAGCAGAATGTCTCCATCCTCTGTCGTCAGCTGTAAACTGCTCAGAAGACAAATCACACACATCATCAGGATATACAAAAAAATGTTCTTCATGTACAACACGGATAATCCAGGAACATCATTCAAGCCTAGTATATACACAAGTGAGAGGATTTTAGTGATGTTTAGACTGGGAAAATGAATTAAACAGACGAGGAAAGCTAAACGAGCCATTTGAGAAAATGTATTAGGCCCATCGCACTGTTATTTTAAGCAGTGAGCCTCGAATTGCAGCAATGAATTACACTCAAATAAATATTTTTTCAAATATTTTTTAATTATTATTCTTCCCCTCACAATTTAAATTCCTGATCTATCCTTTACAAAAATGTAATGGCAAAATTTAAAAAAAAAAAAATACCACAGAAGCCGTTTTTACCTAATATTTAGCATCTAAAACTAAATTAACAGTTTTATTGTAGTAACAATAACTAAGAGACTATAGTCACCACAATAATATATATTTTGTATATTAACATACATTTGCATACAATTTGTAGGAAAATTATACAATCATTATATATACAAATTTTATACATTATATAGAAAAAGTTCATTTACTTAAACGTATAAATATACATTTATACTGTTCATTATTATTATTATTATGATTATTATTATTATATAAATTAATTATATAGCTCGTTCTACAATTTCACGTTATTACATCAGCAGTGCAAACACGTGCTTGTTCCAATGAGGTTATGTTTAAAGTACAATTCTTAGATATAACAATTACGTTGGAGTTGAATATTATTATGCATATAATAACTGAAATCAAATTAATCCTAACTATATTAGACTTAAATATGGTGAATGCATATAAAATGTGTTACTATCCACACCACACGTTCAGTATAATTCACGCACTGATTAAATCGTCAAAAAGAAAACCAAAAAAACACCAATGAAAAGTGGTTTGACGATGAGTGTAAAAGACTTAGAACGACAGTACGAAATCTTTCAAATAAAAAACACAGAGATCCTGACAACCAAGAACTCCGTCTTCAATATCATGAAGCTCTTAAAGTGTACAAACAAACTCTAAAAGCAAAAAAGGAAGAGCATACAGAACAATTATTTCAGGAATCAATAAATACCAATAACTTTTGGAACAATTGGAACACTCTCTATAGACCACAAAAGGAAGAATTGGCCATTCAAAATGAGAACATATGGAGGACACACTTTGAAAATCTGTACAAAACAACTGAAACAATGAAATGAAATAAAAACCAAATTAGAAATCCTGAAAGAAAAAGTTAAAGACAATCAGAATCCCCTGGATTTCCCAGTCACAGTAAATGAGCTAACAGACAGACTACATGCACTAAAACCCAACAAAGCATGTGGCATCGACGGAATCTGTGCATTTAATTAAAGAGTCATAAAAGAAACTCATATTAGTATGCTGCCACATAAGAGCAGTGTTAAAGTGCACGCAGAGCTCAAACACACATGATCGATGATCAATGACCTTGTTATGCGTTTGGCCAACACTCTTCTGAGAATAAATACATACTACAGACTTTTATGAACACTTAATACATCAGAATCTAACCTATAACAGCTAATGCACGCTCATACGAATAGACTATTGTAAATACGCAACATATAAACACAGAAGTATCGCAGCAGAGGACGTGATACTCCCTTAAGAGATTGCATAAGCAGTGAGTGCACTTGAGAAATGCCTGATAATGTGCATTTAATTAAAGAGTCATAAAAGAAACTCATATTAGTATGCTGCCACATAAGAGCAGTGTTAAAGTACACGCAGAGCTCAAACACACATGATCGATGATCAATGACCTTGTTATGCGTCTAGCTGATATTGTGGCAATGTTTACTGTTTTAAAGCAAAGATAAACAGTTAATCATACCATCAGTGTGTTTATATGAGTGTAAATGAAGATATAAAGCAGATGCAACAGTGCAGAGGGCGGAACCTGGAGCTCGAGACTCTTGGCCTGATGGGGCAATAACCTTGCAACATCAACGTGCAAATCCAGGCTGACATGTAACGCTAAATGTAACGATATGCGCATATATATGTGTCCTGATATTAAATGAAGATGCTATCTTACAAAACGGTGCATAAATTGTGTTATATACAAGAGATTTGCTCATAGCCACTTCCTCTCATCCCTATGCAGCGATTTTGTTATCCTTCTAGAGAAACAAATGAAGAGAGAAAAAGTAAATAGCTACAAAAAAAAACCAAAAAACTAAAAACCAAGTAATTTATAATGTGTATAATTTAGATCTTTTCCCAAGATACATTAAAAAAATTTATAATAATAATATTTTCACAGCTGATTCTTTGGTTTATAGTTATTGTACTTATTTCCCATTAAAGAACATGTTCTTATAAATTTGGTCGCAGGGTTGAATGGCTGTGCTACATAAATGCTATCATACCAACTATGGGTAAAAAAAATAAATCAATACAGAAAACATTTTTCTGTGCACCATTGTGCAGAAAGATCTGACCAAACGATGCCACTTCCATGATGTCAATTAAAAGGAACACCCCATTGTTAAATAGTGGGAGAATCATGCGATAACGGGGTCGCACACTCTTTTTAGAGTAAATTAATCTGTGGAACGTAAATTCAGTTAATTGTGGGAAAAGTTACATCGTTGGATATTTTGGTTTTATTAGTTGGATACATTCGAAGTGCTCAAGTTAGGTGGGCCAAAATCCAAACCCAAAATTTTTGATCCCCTACTGCCCATTTGAAGCAAGGTGTCCCCCAGGGATCTGTTCGTGGCCCACTATTATTCTTTATTTACATTATATATATATATATATCTCAATCGCTGCATTTTTATTTATTTATTTTTTCAGAAAGATGCAGTGGTAACCTTACAATATTATTTTAAGATTTAACATTTATAGATGGTCTAAGGCAAAAGAGTTGTAGAAATTCTGAAAATCTTTTAGAGCTCATAATTCGTTTAAAAAAAAACAACAAAAAAAACATATTACACATTAATGAATACATTTGTATATATAAAATTATTTAATTTACAATTGTCCCGTTTGTGATTTTTTTTTATTCATGTAAGCTATAGGTTCTGACCTTTAAATTAAAACATACTCATGATTTTATTACATTGATACTGCTTTGTTTATTCAGAAATACAAGTTTCTTAGTGATATTTGTGTATTTTACTTTCATTTTGTTACAAGTAGGCCAACAGCGCCCCCCTGTATGTAAATACAACCCCTCACCAGACAGGCATTAGGACCCGGGGAAAGCTGCCGCTGCAGCACGCGCTAGTGATTGTTGACTCTATCACACACCGAACGCATCATCTTGTACGTGCATTCTCAAATTAAATGCAGATATCCAAAACAGTTAAATCTAATCATCATTCAGGCAAAAGTTCACTTCAAGAATGACCACACTGCTGACGTGATCTAATCGCTAGCACATGTGAGTTAATCCTCTTATCGGCAAAACATATCGGGCCGATGCCGATATTTACATTTCAACCCTGAGCACATGTGAGTTAATCCTCTTATCGGCAAAACATATCGGGCCGATGCCGATATTTACATTTCAACCCTGAGCACATGTGAGTTAATCCTCTTATCGGCAAAACATATCGGGCCGATGCCGATATTTACATTTCAAGCCATTATCGGCCGATTCCGATATCGGTTCGATAATATCGTGCATCTCTAATACATTTATATCATAAAGCACATTTATATAAAATGTGGATGTATATCACGAGAATCATTTTTGACTCGTTCATTACCCTGTATTCAAAATCAGAGAACTCTCTTCCTCCTTGACTTCCTCTGAATGCCCCTCTGAAGCCACTTCCACCAGGGTGAGATCCGAACGACCCCCATCCGGCTCCGCGGCCCCGGCCCCCTCTGAAGCCCATACCACCGCGACCTCTGAAGCCTCCGCGGCCCCGCCGCAACGGGAGGCCAAACGTCTCTGCGTTCATCCTCCGCTCCGTCGCCCAGGTCTGCCTCCTCTCTCTTAATGAAATGATGAAAATTACAAATTTTTCGTTGCACGTTTCTACACAAACTGAGGCTACTTCCAATAAGTGCTGGCTTCTGCTGTACTCACCGGGGGAAACCGGACCCTCCAGACCTCTCCTTCCTGTTTAAAATCAGGTACAATGACAAGATTTATGAACTTGTTCATATTAAAGGTTTAGGCTCATATTATTAAAGGTGTGCTGGATGTGATATGACCTTGTGTCGTCACAGGAGATGTTGTCAAAAAAGGATTTGGATTTATCGTAGTAGCATTTTGGTCTGAGAGGATCTTCCTCATCAACGTTTCCTTCGTTGTTCTGAGTGCCGACCCCTGAATCACCCTTATCCTCACCATTCAAAGCTTTATCGCACTTGTCATCTGACCAAACATATACAGTTAATACACAGAGAAATATACCTGCATTTTTCTCTAGACTACAGTATGAGAATGCCATCTGCTGTGAAACTGAGCTCTATACTGAATGCATGTACTTTTAAAAAAATATATATATAAAAACCTGTACTTGCAGAAAAGAGAATATTAATAATAAGAGTACACTTT
Source organism: Sinocyclocheilus rhinocerous (assembly GCF_001515625.1). Lineage (NCBI taxonomy): Eukaryota > Metazoa > Chordata > Actinopteri > Cypriniformes > Cyprinidae > Sinocyclocheilus > Sinocyclocheilus rhinocerous. The sequence goes on from NW_015640057.1 coordinate 420,234, forward strand.
TTTTTATAATTTTAACTTTATTAGATTTTAAGTTTATAGCAACTTAATCATTATAAATGTGTAATTACAAATGTATTTAAATACATGACATACAAGATTCAATAGAAATGGAATTCAAGTATTTATTTTAGTTTACTATAAATTATTTTCAGTACATTCGTCAGTACTACTTGGGTCCAAAAAAAAAGCACTCCCGTTATACTAATTGCAGTTTGCAAACTTAAACTATAATACATTTCCATTTAATTGCATTTAATAAGCAGTTAAGTGCAAGAAAACATTACATTCAGTTTGTACTAAAGAATATTCTTTCAAAGTATATTAGGTTACACTTTATTTTAAGGTGTCCTTGTTACAGTGTAATTTTACATTTAAGTACTGAGTGATATTAATTGACTACATTTACTTACTATATGGTTAGGGTTAGGATTAGGGTTACCTGCATGTAATTATGCATAATTTATTGTTATTATAATAGTAAGTACATGTAACGTGTAACAAGGACACCTTAAAATAAAGTGTTACCGTATATTTTCTCTGTTTAAAAGTATGCTAACATGTAGTTTATCAGCTGATCTTGCATATTTGGTAACCTGTTTGTACCTTTCAGTTTGAGTTTGCTCTGGAACTCTTTGTCAATCTCGTCTTTGTTGAACTGAGCATTGGCGCTCTCAAAGTCAAAGTCTTTCTCAAACTTCATGGGTCCTTCTCTTCGCACAGGGAACCGTCCTCTACCACGATGACCTCCGGCCCAACCGCGGCGCGCAGAAGGAGGACCACCAGCTGAGCAGAACAAACACACGAGTATAGCTCTAGATACAAATACATTGTCATAAACACATAAAATACACATTTATAAACGTCACAAAAAATAATTAAATTAAGCATGCTGTGACATTCAGTTGCTAATAATATAAATGTAAAAAGTCTATTCTCACAGACTTTAGTTAAGTTTAGTTGTCGGTGTGCAGAAAAAAGCCGTTGTCTACAGAGAAGTAATCAAGCTAAATTAAAACAAGCACAACTTGTGTGAAAACAGTCACCTAAGAATCCTAAGAACACAGAGGCCTTTTCACACAGAGGAGATATGAGCAAATTCAGCATATTGAGTGAATCTCATGAAAACATACTCGGGTCACCATTCCACCAAAATAAAAAACAATATGGGTGCTCAATATGGGTGCAATAGGTGCTCTCCCGCTACAGTTTTAATTAACATCAGCAGATTGGTAAAGTACAAGTGCTACAATTTTAATAACATAACATTACAATGAGACCTTTTCACTTTTTTTGCACATTACAATTATGAGACTTCTGGGGAAAACTTTCTTATTTAGTGAAAATAATGTCACACGTGAAGCCTACTGGTCCAAAAAAACAGGTTTCTTAAATGCATTTGTTCTTTTTAATCGTAGGGTGAAACACTCATCGGGTTGCACTAGATTCACCAATCAGAAGTTCCTCTATAAGAAAGGAGTTTGCTAAAAGCCACTGTGTGGATGCGTGTGAAATACAGATGGAAACTGAGCATTGGCGCTCTCAAAGTCAAAGTCTTTCTCAAACTTCATGGGTCCTTCTCTTCGCACAGGGAACCGTCCTCTACCACGATGACCTCCGGCCCAACCGCGGCGCGCAGAAGGAGGACCACCAGCTGAGCAGAACAAACACACGAGTATAGCTCTAGATACAAATACATTGTCATAAACACATAAAATACACATTTATAAACGTCACAAAAAATAATTAAATTAAGCATGCTGTGACATTCAGTTGCTAATAATATAAATGTAAAAAGTCTATTCTCACAGACTTTAGTTAAGTTTAGTTGTCGGTGTGCAGAAAAAAGCCGTTGTCTACAGAGAAGTAATCAAGCTAAATTAAAACAAGCACAACTTGTGTGAAAACAGAGTCACCTAAGAATCCTAAGAACGCAGAGGCCTTTTCACACAGAGGAGATATGAGCAAATTCAGCATATTGAGTGAATCTCATGAAAACATACTCGGGTCACCATTCCACCAAAATAAAAAACAATATGGGTGCTCAATATGGGTGCAATAGGTGCTCTCCCGCTACAGTTTTAATTAACATCAGCAGATTGGTAAAGTACAAGTGCTACAATTTTAATAACATAACATTACAATGAGACCTTTTCACTTTTTTTGCACATTACAATTATGAGACTTCTGGGGAAAACTTTCTTATTTAGTGAAAATAATGTCACACGTGAAGCCTACTGGTCCAAAAAAACAGGTTTCTTAAATGCATTTGTTCTTTTTAATCGTAGGGTGAAACACTCATCGGGTTGCACGAGATTCACCAATCAGAAGTTCCTCTATAAGAAAGGAGCTTGCTAAAAGCCACTGTGTGGATGCGTGTGAAATACAGATGGACGAAGCTCTTATAAGAATCATGCAGTTTTAGCATCCAACAGCACAAAACTGCGGTGAAAGGCTTTTCAGCAGACGTGTTATAACCTGCAAGCCGTTTAGAAGTGTCCCTGTTTCCTCCTCTGGACTGACTGGACTCTGGTACGCTTGGTTTCGGGACATCGGCACCTGGGAGAGTACAACTCTTTAAAACACATTAAGCTGTACCAAATCCTTGTAGCAGAACACTAGTACTGTTCATACAGTGTCATGTTTCTCTATTCTTAATATTGTTCCTTTTCTGAGAAGCCCTAATAAAAGGCCTGTAATTCCTAAAAGACTACACCGAATCCATTACCTTTGTCAAGTGCCATAATGAACAGCCCGAGTCATAGGCTGCATCTTAAAAACTACCTACCTGTCCTGGACAGCAAACTTGGGCATCGGAGGTCCAAACATTATTGTAGTACCACTAACGCTCTCATTCAGTTTTAAAAACAACTAGAATGACGAATTAAATGGAGGCATGGGTGTTCAAATATGTTCTCCAAAACTATGAGTTAAATACGTGATTCACTATCGGCACATTTCAGATGAAGTCAGACATGGGAATACCCAAACTGACTTCCCATTTGCGTCCTCATTGCTTTAGTCATAGGGTGACCATACGGGCCATTTTTACGGGACGCGTCCTTGCCAGGATTTCTATATTGCCTAAAATATCCAGGTTTTGGCTGTTTGCACTGTGCAGATCGATCGTTGTATGACATACACGAGAGCAGAGCAGACGGCTCCTTATGCTTTCGAATCGCTCTTGCGGTACTTTGGTGTCATTCAATGATCGACGCTTCAAGTCGAACGAACGAACAAATACGTGCGCGTATTTGCATCGCTTTGATCGCTCTCTGTAGATCTAACCTTCTCATGCGCCACGATTGGTCGATTATATACACAATACCTGCATGTTATTGGTCAAACTACTTTGGATGTTTTAGGCAATATAAAAATCCTGGCCAGGACGTGTCCCGATTGAACAGCACATATGGCCACCCTAGTTAGTCATCACACATCATGGTCACATGAAGAGACGGAGTTCAAATTCTGGCGGCAGTTCACAAGCCAACAAGAGCAAATCCTGTTAGGGGCCGATCACACGGAGCCCATTTTTCCACGCCAATGTGCTACTTATCCTTTGTTTTTCTATGTAAACAAATGCTAGTTGGATGTGTATGACCGTTGTGCTCGCGTCTTTTGCAGCATCTCGCACATGAGAGGAGGTACTCATAGTGGCTATGTCTGGATACCCTGAATTATATAACATTTCTTCAAGCGATTATGACAACCTGTTTTTTTTAAAAACAAAAAGAGCCTGATATTCTCTATCAATTCTGCTGCTTGGCTATTTTCTGTTATTTCCGTTATTGCATCACGTCTCATGTTCTGCACTGCGTCATTTTTAGACGCTAAGACGCATTCTGTGTGAATGGCCCCTTAAAGGGTTAGTTCACCCCAAAATGAAAATTCTGTCATTAATTACTCACCCTCATGTCGTTCCAAACACATAAAACCTTTGTTCATCTTCGGAACACAAATTAAGATATTTTTGATGAAATCTGAGAGCTCTCTGACATGCGTCGTGGTACTCTCTATGCAGGGTCAGAGAGCTCTCAGATTTCATCAAAAATATCTTTATGGGGGATATAACTCTTCTTTACACTGTTGAAGAGTTGGATTCTCATGCTAAACATGGCCAAAGTTTAAAAAAACTAACTCTTTAAGCATCATTTGGAAAAGTGGTAACTGAACTGCAACCCTTCGGTCTTGAGCAGCAAGTTGGCATCTGGATTTATGCTCACCTCTAGTCTGTTCTGTGAGGTCCACAGGCGTCTGTGTGTTGGTGGAGGCTGCGCGAGTCTCCACGGGGCTCTTGCGAGCCACGGCTGTGGGAGCAGGTGCTGATGAGGCAGCAGGTTCCGCTGGGGGGTTCTTTCGCAGAGGGTCCAGAGCCAGATTGGCGTGATCTATATAAAAATAATGGTGAAAGTTAAGAGACTCTAACGTAATCTACAGTTTACAGTGAAAAGGTTAAGAACTGCAGCCACCCTGATGTGAGGAAATCAGTGCTGGTTAGAAGACGAAATCTTGTGAATTGTGTTAATCAAGTCATTTATTGATTAAACAGAGGTCACCACAATCCAGACACGCACTCAACTGTAAAGTACTTGGAGAAATTTTAAATCAAAGTTTTAAAAGACACACAGTGGGCATGTACACACAGCAGCTAAATACAGTTGTCCTAGAGGGCTTAAACCAGCTTCTGTTCAGGAGCGACAACAGAAAACTTCAGGTCCTGACAACCAAACTTACATGAAATTTGCAGTGCAAATTTAAATAAGAGTGCACAGAACCAAACTTTAGAAGTAGTTCACAAATTTTGACTTGTGACTTTTGACCTACAGGGACATGTCACAGAGGCTAACGTCATGACACAATCAGGGTGGAAGTGGCTTCCTAGTGCACTAGTAGCTCCAACAGAATGGCCACCTAACACTAAGGAACATCACAGGAAACCCAAGCACTGAAAGGAATAGTCTTGGCACCACCAACAATGGAGACAACCCAGCCTAATGGTGGATAGCTCTGGACCCCAAGGTCCCACAGAGTTTTGTGGTCTATACAAATGCCCGGACATGTCACAGAGGCTACCGTCATTACACAATCATGGTGGAAGTGGCTTCCTAGTGCACTAGTAGCTCCAACAGAATGGCCACCTAAACCAAGGAACATCACAGGAAACCCAAGCACTGAAAGGAATAGTCTTGGCACCACCAACAATGGAGACAACCCAGCCTAATGGTGGATAGCTCTGGACCCCAAGGTCCCACAGAGTTTTGTGGTCTATACAAATGCCCACAATGTGTGATGTCAGTAACACAATGAATCAAACACACCCACTTGGAATTTTGAAGTAAACCTGAAAACTTTCTGGAGTGTTTGATTAGGGGTGCAGCTCAACTCGGCAGGACATTGCACACCTTGAGGGCCAGAGTTAATTAATTTATAATAATTTATGCATTTAGCAGACGCTTTTATCCAAAGCGACTTGCAGTGCATTCAGGCTATAAATTTTTTACCAGTATGTGTGTTCCCTGGGAATCGAACCCACAAACTTTTGCGCTGCTAACGCAATGCTCTACCACTGAGCCACAGGAACACTTCCACACTAGCCACAGCTGCCCATCCCTGATCCAGCCCAATGACAGAAGTCATAGTCTAAGCAAATGTGAGAAACCTGGGAAGAGGTACGGTGGAAAGTAGGAGCTTCAAGGATAATGGACAAGGTAGGTCCTCCCACCTTGAAGATGATAACATTACTGCATAAGGCTGTCGCGATTCGTCGATGCTATTCGATTTTTAAAAATCCTCTGCTTCATTTTGCCTGCATCGACTAACCAGCAAAATACCGGAAGTGGCGCATTTTACGGACGAGAATCCATAAAACACATTATTAGACTGTTTTCCAAGGCCTCATGATATATTAAACCAGTTTTAAAATAATTAAGCGATTTAATTAAATAATTATATGTGATGCAGTAATAGGCGTGTAGGTTATGTACGTGCGTCTCACAGCGGCTCCGTTCACAGTAAATGCTGCTCCACAGGAACTGTTATCATTTACATGTGTGGAGCGGCTCAAACTCCATCTCTGCATGTTGTTGTGAGTTTGGGTTTATTATAACGTTCATCTGGGAACGCAACGTGCGCCATTTCATCAGATTTGTAAGGTAAATAATTTATAAATCCACGCAAACACAGGAGAATACATCATTATCTCGCGGTTTCAAAATAAAAGCTCAAACCCTCACTTGTTTACACGTTTTGATGTCCACATAATTCATTAAATTACAGTGGCTATAGCATTTCTGTCCTAAAGAAATGGCCAAATATTAAAGATTAAGTGGACATTTGAATTAAATGATGCTTGGTCAATATTAAACAAGTATTAGATCGCACAGTAATGTGTAAAAACAATCGTCAGGCCGTTGGCGCCCCCTG